>NW_023503496.1:3604798-3848154 GCF_014529535.1 Bradysia coprophila | reverse complement strand
CGTTAGTATTTCAGTTCTGTCGAAATTACTCCGTATGATAAGGAGACAGAGCCATCACAAATTTCATTCTTAGTCGAATAATTTTTTTTGTTGAGGATTATTCAAGCTATCGAGCAACAAGCAAGTCGAACTTTGATGTGAGACAAAATATTGCGTTGCGTGTTTCTGTCTTTTTTACCTATGCATAAAAAATGCATATAAATCGACGACATATTTCATGGTCGGCAATTTTGTCAATTTTAATTTTGTTTACGAGATCCCAAAATTGTTTCTTCCCCGAAGTAATCCATGAATCGTCTGTATTCAATTCTATTTGCATTCAATGCAACACTTTCAAAATGGATCTTATCGATATAATTTTAACATTTAATGAATTTTGTAGGCGATTAGCTCAAAAAAGACAATTTTTCTTTTAAATAATTGCGCCAATATATTTCGTCTTTAGTTCAAACATTTAAAAAAAGTCAAAAATGTAAAAACAACTGATTTTGTCATGCAAAAATATAGATAAAAATTGACAAAATTGCCGACCACGAAAATATGTCGTCGATTTATATGCATTTTTTATGCATAGGTAAAAAAGACAGAAACACGCAACGCAATATTTGTCTTACAAGCAAGTCGAACTTTGATGTGAGACAAAATATTGCGTTGCGTGTTTCTGTTTTTTTTACCTATGCATAAAAAATGCATGTAAATCGACGACATATTTTCATGGTCGGCAATTTTGTCAATTTAATTTTGTTTACGAGATCCCAAAATTGTTTCTTCCCCCGAAGTAATCCATGAATCGTCTGTATTCAATTCTATTTGCATTCAATGCAACACTTTCAAAATGGATCTTATCGATATAATTTTAACATTTAATGAATTTTGTAGGCGATTAGCTCAAAAAAGACAATTTTTCTTTTAAATAATTGCGCCAATATATTTCGTCTTTAGTTCAAACATTTAAAAAAAAGTCAAAAATGTAAAAACAACTGATTTTGTCATGCAAAAATATAGATAAAAATTGACAAAATTGCCGACCACGAAAATATGTCGTCGATTTATATGCATTTTTTATGCATAGGTAAAAAGACAGAAACACGCAACGCAATATTTGTCTTACAAGCAAGTCGAACTTTGATGTGAGACAAAATATTGCGTTGCGTGTTTCTGTTTTTTTTACCTATGCATAAAAAATGCATGTAAATCGACGACATATTTTCATGGTCGGCAATTTTGTCAATTTTAATTTTGTTTACGAGATCCCAAAATTGTTTCTTCCCCGAAGTAATCCATGAATCGTCTGTA
This sequence comes from Bradysia coprophila, assembly GCF_014529535.1. Classification (NCBI taxonomy): domain Eukaryota; kingdom Metazoa; phylum Arthropoda; class Insecta; order Diptera; family Sciaridae; genus Bradysia; species Bradysia coprophila. The sequence goes on along the minus strand of NW_023503496.1, from coordinate 3,846,858 downwards.
TTCAATTCTATTTGCATTCAATGCAACACTTTCAAAATGGATCTTATCGATATAATTTTAACATTTAATGAATTTTGTAGGCGGATTAGCTCAAAAAAGACAATTTTTCTTTTAAATAATTGCGCCAATATATTTCGTCTTTAGTTCAAACATTTAAAAAAAAGTCAAAAATGTAAAAACAACTGATTTTGTCATGCAAAAATATAGATAAAAATTGACAAAATTGCCGACCACGAAAATATGTCGTCGATTTATATGCATTTTTTATGCATAGGTAAAAAAGACAGAAACACGCAAACGCAATATTTGTCTTACAAGCAAGTCGAACTTTGATGTGAGACAAAATATTGCGTTGCCTGTTTCTGTCTTTTTTACCTATGCATAAAAATAGTCATTTTGTGTACCTGTTTTGGACGATTGATTTTAGGCAATTTCGCGGATTGTAGACGAACGAAGTGAGGTCTACAAGCGAAAGTGCCTTAAATCAACCGTCCCAAACAGGTGCACATGTGAGTTTTCATGCAGAGGGCCGGAACCCGAGAAAATTCGAAAAATTGCCCTCATTTTCGGCCCCGAAGCATGAAAATGCATATAAATCGACGACATATTTTCATGGTCGGCAATTTTGTCAATTTTAATTTTGTTTACGAGATCCCAAAATTGTTTCTTCCCCCGAAGTAATCCATGAATCGTCTGTATTCAATTCTATTTGCATTCAATGCAACACTTTCAAAATGGATCTTATCGATATAATTTTAACATTTAATGAATTTTGTAGGCGGATTAGCTCAAAAAAGACAATTTTTCTTTTAAATAATTGCGCCAATATATTTCGTCTTTAGTTCAAACATTTAAAAAAAAGTCAAAAATGTAAAACAACTGATTTTGTCATGCAAAAATATAGATAAAAATTGACAAAATTGCCGACCACGAAAATATGTCGTCGATTTATATGCATTTTTTATGCATAGGTAAAAAAGACAGAAACACGCAACGCAATATTTGTCTTACAAGCAAGTCGAACTTTGATGTGAGACAAAATATTGCGTTGCGTGTTTCTGTCTTTTTTACCTATGCATAAAAAATGCATATAAATCGACGACATATTTTCATGGTCGGCAATTTTGTCAATTTTAATTTTGTTTACGAGATCCCAAAATTGTTTCTTCCCCGAAGTAATCCATGAATCGTCTGTATTCAATTCTATTTGCATTCAATGCAACACTTTCAAAATGGATCTTATCGATATAATTTTAACATTTAATGAATTTTGTAGGCGGATTAGCTCAAAAAAGACAATTTTTCTTTTAAATAATTGCGCCAATATATTTCGTCTTTAGTTCAAACATTTAAAAAAAAGTCAAAAATGTAAAAACAACTGATTTTGTCATGCAAAAATATAGATAAAAATTGACAAAATTGCCGACCACGAAAGTATGTCGTCGATTTATATGCATTTTTTATGCATAGGTAAAAAAGACAGAAACACGCAACGCAATATTTGTCTTACAAGCAAGTCGAACTTTGATGTGAGACAAAATATTGCGTTGCGTGTTTCTGTCTTTTTTACCTATGCATAAAAAATGCATATAAATCGACGACATATTTTCATGGTCGGCAATTTTGTCAATTTTAATTTTGTTTACGAGATCCCAAAATTGTTTCTTCCCCCGAAGTAATCCATGAATCGTCTGTATTCAATTCTATTTGCATTCAATGCAACACTTTCAAAATGGATCTTATCGATATAATTTTAACATTTAATGAATTTTGTAGGCGGATTAGCTCAAAAAAGACAATTTTTCTTTTAAATAATTGCGCCAATATATTTCGTCTTTAGTTCAAACATTTAAAAAAAAGTCAAAAATGTAAAAACAACTGATTTTGTCATGCAAAAATATAGATAAAAATTGACAAAATTGCCGACCACGAAAATATGTCGTCGATTTATATGCATTTTTTATGCATAGGTAAAAAAGACAGAAACACGCAACGCAATATTTGTCTTACAAGCAAGTCGAACTTTGATGTGAGACAAAATATTGCGTTGCGTGTTTCTGTCTTTTTTACCTATGCATAAAAAATGCATATAAATCGACGACATATTTTCATGGTCGGCAATTTTTGTCAATTTTAATTTTGTTTACGAGATCCCAAAATTGTTTCTTCCCCCGAAGTAATCCATGAATCGTCTGTATTCAATTCTATTTGCATTCAATGCAACACTTTCAAAATGGATCTTATCGATATAATTTTAACATTTAATGAATTTTGTAGGCGGATTAGCTCAAAAAAGACAATTTTTCTTTTAAATAATTGCGCCAATATATTTCGTCTTTAGTTCAAACATTTAAAAAAAAGTCAAAAATGTAAAAACAACTGATTTTGTCATGCAAAAATATAGATAAAAATTGACAAAATTGCCGACCACGAAAGTATGTCGTCGATTTATATGCATTTTTTATGCATAGGTAAAAAAGACAGAAAACACGCAACGCAATATTTGTCTTACAAGCAAGTCGAACTTTGATGTGAGACAAAATATTGCGTTGCGTGTTTCTGTCTTTTTTACCTATGCATAAAAAATGCATATAAATCGACGACATATTTTCATGGTCGGCAATTTTGTCAATTTTAATTTTGTTTACGAGATCCCAAAATTGTTTCTTCCCCCGAAGTAATCCATGAATCGTCTGTATTCAATTCTATTTGCATTCAATGCAACACTTTCAAAATGGATCTTATCGATATAATTTTAACATTTAATGAATTTTGTAGGCGGATTAGCTCAAAAAAGACAATTTTTCTTTTAAATAATTGCGCCAATATATTTCGTCTTTAGTTCAAACATTTAAAAAAAAGTCAAAAATGTAAAAACAACTGATTTTGTCATGCAAAAATATAGATAAAAATTGACAAAATTGCCGACCACGAAAATATGTCGTCGATTTATATGCATTTTTTATGCATAGGTAAAAAAGACAGAAACACGCAACGCAATATTTGTCTTACAAGCAAGTCGAACTTTGATGTGAGACAAAATATTGCGTTGCGTGTTTCTGTCTTTTTTACCTATGCATAAAAAATGCATATAAATCGACGACATATTTTAGTGGTCGTCAATTTTGTCAATTTTTATCTATATTTTTGCATGACAAAATCAGTTGTTTTTACATTTTTGACTTTTTTTTTAAATGTTTGAACTAAAGACGAAATATATATTGGCATTTATTCCCTTGACTGAAAGTCATGGGTCTTACGGATGATAAACACTCTAAAATGTTTGTCACAAAATGTTCACTATGATTGAAAATACATGAATGTATGACCAAAAATCTTAAATACAGAAAATGTTTGTCACACTTTGTTCATTTTTTGATAACACGATAACTCGAGTAATTCTCAATGGATTTCCAATTTTTTTTTTATTCGACGGGGAATTAAATTCCTGAGGTTAAGTTCGAAGATGGGCTATGATGTACCGATGATCTTAAAGATATTCCCAAAAGAATTTTTGTCTCATTGCTTGATAACACGATAACTTGAGCAATCTTCAACTGAGTTCCAAATTATTTTTTTTATTTGACGAGGAATTAAATTCTTTAGGTTAAGTTCGAAGATAGGCTATAACAGACTGGGGAGCTCGGAGATATTCTCGAAAGAATTTTTGTCTTGTCTCTTGATAACAAGATAACTCGAGTAATTCTTAGTGGATTTCCAAAAACTTTTTTTTATCGAAGAGGAATTCAATTCCTCAGGTCAAGTTTGAAGATGGGCTATAACGGACCGGTGATCTTAAAGATATTCTTAATAGAATTTTTGGCTCGTCGCTTGATTCCACGATAACTTGAATAATCCTAAACGGATTTCCAAAAACTTCTTTTTAATCGACGGGGAATTCAATTCCTCACGTTAAGTTCAAAGATGGGCTATAATAGACCGGAGATCTCTGAGATATTCCCAAAAGAATTTTTGGGTCAACGTTTGATAACTTGAGTATTTCTCAACAGATTTCCAAAACTTTTTTTTAATCGAGAGGAATTAAATTCCTGAGGTTAAGTTTGAAGATGGCCAATAACGGACGAGTCACCTTAGAGCAGGTCTTAGAGATATTCCCAAAAGAATTTTCGTCTCGTCGGTCGCTTGATAGCACGATAGCTTGAATAATCCTCAACAAAAAAAATTATTCGACTAAGAATGAAATTTGTGATGGCTCTGTCTCCTTATCATACGGAGTAATTTCGACAGAACTGAAATTACTAACGAAGTTAACGTTAATGGAAAATGATGGATCAATAATCTATGATTTGTTCTGAAAGACTTCTATGAGTGATTTCTTGCTGTCTATGCTAGAAAAAAAATCAACGAGTGTGAACTTTGCGGCCAGAGCGAAGCGAGGGCCGTAAACACACTAGTTGCATACCTTATTGATGAGCAAATCGGGTCAATTCAGTAGATTTATTTGCTAAAAAAGTCTTTTAATCTAGAAAATTTCAACTACTGTGAGCTTTGCGGCCGTATTCACATGAGTTTAAATTTTATTCAAGAGGTAGACAAGAAATACCTCCTCTTTAAAGCATCTTTCTGTTTGTTCTGAAAATTTCTTTGCAATCAAATAAAAGGAGTGAACAATTTATGACAAAATAAGACAAAGAGGTGTTTTAAGTCAGTGCGGATCTTTGTGATGCGAATTTTTGTGATGTCACCAAATCTCACCAAAAAAATCAAAATCAAAAAATCGCTAGGATTTAACAAACATTTTGTTAATTTTTTTTTCTTAATGATAATCTGTTTATTGTTAATCTTATCAATTAGTAATTTATCCTTTTACGAAATGTAACGTAAAGCCTTTACTGTAAAGTATTTTTGTACAATCCTTGGGAATTCATCCTTATACGAAATGTAACATAAAGGCGTTTGTACAATTCCATTTACGAAGAGAAACGTAAAGGCGTGTTGTTTCATCTTAGGGAATTCATCCATTTACAAACTGCAACGTAAAGGCGTTTTGTTCGAACTTGCAGATATTAGAGACATCATCAATATTATTGGCCATCATAATCACATATAAAATGCACAGCGGTAATACTTATACCGAATAGTTATTGCACATTTTAGAGGTTTCATGTCTCTCGATTTGTCGATCAAAAATATCCAAAATTGAAACATTTTCCGACGCTTCGTGACTTTATTGTCACATAACACATCAGCTATTAATTCAATCTTTAAACACATAAGATCACGTTAAAATTCCTTTTAAAAAAACTCGCACCTTACGTGCAAGCGAAATGACAAAATTATGTCTGAAGTCAATTCGACTACACGTAAGAAATTCTAATTTGATTTTTGTATTTATATTTTGAGCCACAGCTGATATTATGGCGTTAAGGTCACAAAATGTTTAAAGTTGTTTCAATTTATTGATTTTCGGACCGACGAATTGAGAAACATACTGAGCCATCTTGGTTAATAATATTGTTAACTATTCGAAACAGAATATTCCAAACAATGATTGTAGACGATCAAAACAGAAAACATTTTTACTGATTTAATACAACAAATCCAACATTTGAACACGCAACTCCTTTGCATTTAGCTGAACTAATTTCGAAAATACTGATAGAAATTGATATCAAAGTCACAATAAAGCACAAAAATTAAATTAAAATTTACAAATTGAAGAACAAGTTTTATAATTCGCTGTCCTCTTGTCGGTTGACTTTTGCACAATGAAAAAAAAAAAAAATCTCTAATGTCAAGGAACAATAATGAAATAATGAACAAAACGTATGAAAACGAGAGGGTAGTAGATCCGATCATAATTTGTTTCAGATGTCTGTTTAGTTTATTGAGATTGCGTCGCTCTTTCGTCCACAAAAATTTAATAAATTTGCATATCGTAGACGTAGGCAAGCCACAATACAATATTTTTGAATTATTTTGTAGTTTATCGAAATGTTTATTTAGTGACTTATTGCAGAAAGTTACACTTGTTAAACAAAGAAAGAAAAACACAGTTAGCTGTGCACAAATTTGGATAAAGAATAAGACATTCCTCTTCCATAATGTAAATGTAACACATGAACAATTGATTTGGTTTTGTTTAAATTGCATGCAAATCACCGATGTTGTGTTATTATAAAGATGAACATATTTGTATAAAATGATAAAGATTTGGTGTGATAAAAAAGTATTTCAACGAATGTTCGTTTTTAAATGCATTTGCGGCATTCGATATACTTTTTGTACTGGGATAGGGTTTTTGCTGCTGGGAGAGAAAACGTACTAAAACGTAAAAAGCTGTCAAAAGATGTGACAGAAGGATTAGCTAAATATACTGAAACCAAATATTTTTAAAGTTTATGGACTGTAAGTACTGAAATAAATCGGGTTAAGTTGGTTAATGGAAAATACTGAAGTAATAATCTGTTATTTATTCCGAAAAGACTTTTATGTGTCATTTATTGTTGCCTATGCTAGAAAAAAAATCATCGAGTGTGAACTTTGCGGCCAGAGCGAAGCGAGGGCCGTAATCACACGAGTTACATACTTTATTCATGATCAAATGAGGCCGAGTTTCAGTAGATTTAATTGCTAAAAAAATTCTCATAATTTAGAAAATTTAAACGAACGTGAGCTTTACAGTCAGAGCAAAGCGAGGCCTTCCATATTTTTTTTTAATCGACTAGGACTGGAATACATGAGGCTTAGGTTAGTAAATGGAAAGTATTGGAGTAACAATCTAGACTTTATTTCGAAAAGATTTTTTTGAGTGATTTCGTGGTAGTTGTTTGTATACAAAAAATTGAACAAGTGTGGACTTTGCGGCCTGAGCGAAGCGAGGGCCGTAATCCACACGTTCAATACATAATCAAGAAATCTTTTCACCACCGCTTATAGCAGACAATGGGACTTTCTGAAAAAAATTTTGGAATATAATAAAGCGAATGCGCAATTTATACGAAAATAAGAAGCGCGCAGATTCTCGTGAATTTAAGATTTCGTAACTTGACAGTTGTCATCTTAAAAGTTACGAATCGTATGGACATTCGCATTAAGGTGACAACCCAGAGTGCAGATTTTCGTATTTTCGTAACTTTAAAGAATTCGTAACTTGACAATTCTTGTACGATTTTATACACGCAACCGTCAAGTTACGAATATTTATTCAGTCAGTCAAGGGACCTGACCCACCCATAAGGTGGGGCCTAGTGAGTTACTTGAATCCAATCTGGAATTCAGCACCAAGAGGTGTTTTGAATGATTTGTTGTTACTCCAGAAAAGAGCATTACGTAATATTCACGGTTTGAAGTTCAGAGCTTCAGCGAAAGACTACTTTAACAGGTCGATCCTACCAATCGATTATTTTAATGCTCTTCAGACGGCATCGTTGGTTTTTTCCTTAAAGAACGATCTGATAAAGCACGATGTTGAAGTAAGACCGAATGGTGACGTCCACGATCACTTAACTAGGGGAAGAAATCTTCTTCATCCGTCATTTTCCCAAACCAGTTTTGGACAAAAGGCAGTAGAGATCCGTGGTTTCAGTTTTTTTAACAGTTTGCCATCGGCTTTGCGCGATTTGAATGGTATAAAGGCGTTCAAACGCCATCTGAAAAGTCATTTGTTCGGTATCTTCCGATCGCCTCATGAGTGGTTTTTCGGCAATCAACTGCAAAAGAAACTCAATTTTCTTTTCTTGATTTTTAACAATTTTTACTGTAACTTAAAACGTAAACATCTATAACATTATGGCCTATTAAAAATCCTTAACATTTTTCATTAGCACAATAATAAGAAGGAGAGATAAAAAAACGGTCGCTCGGTCGCGGCAAACAGAAACTTTTTACAAAATAGAATTTCCCTTTTACGGTTGTTACAACTAAAAGTATTATCACAAGAAATAAAATTAAAAATCAAAATTTATGCGCAATTAGTGCTTCCAATTCAGACCGGTTCAGCCGGCTTACTGGCGACAGCGACATAATTGTTGTTTTAAATTCATCATCGCGGAATTAATTGAATTTCTTAAAAAAAGGTGAATCGGAAGATCATAAAACTCTTTATGAGTCAAATATGCTTTGAATTGCAGTTAGGGCTGTTGGTGTAACAGAACTGGTCGAATGGAAACCCATCTCCCACTCTTTCCTTTATTTACAAAAAAAAAACGTTCCAGCCCGACATATCCAACCAACATATCATCGACTCAAACGTAAACCTCTCCGGTTTTCTGTTCCGGTGTGCTTTTCTTCAAAGTCGACGGTGCCGACGAATTTCCTAAATTATTCTGCCGTCCTGGCACTGGCGATTTATTCGATGCGTCCGATATCGTTCGCATACGACCGACGTGCGGTGCAGCCGACAATGAACTGCTTTGCCGCGAAAGTGGGCGTCCCCTGATCCCGTCCACTTCGTCGTCCATTGTGTCGGATGGTATTTCGGTGATGATAACATTCGATGGAGTCGTTGGCGATGAATTCATCGGCATCGTTTGAATGGACACGGATACTTCGTGGCTGGGCGATGTGCCGTTCGTCACTTTCGGGAATAGAGTGACGCGCATCATGGACGGTGTGTTTGTAATTTCGGCAAAACTGCCACTAGATGTTACCGTTGGTATCACCACCGAGCGAGCGAGTTCGGCTGTGGTGGGACTGTTGGTGTTAAGGGTATTGTTCACCGAACCGGAATCCATTTCGTTTATGGGACTGAGCTGGAGAGTTGCTATTGGAAGGGTGTCGTCTTTCGTCGGTGTTGGATAGACACTCGGCTCGGTGGCAAGTTTTCGAGTTGCAAGCGCAACGCTTTCTGCTATATTCAAAATGGAATGCTGGTTGTTGCTGGACTGGGACGATGGCGTTGGCATCAAATTGAATCGATTCTCTTTGTCATTTGAAACGTCTGGTGTAGGGATCCGGGGACGGTTTTTCTGTGGTGCTGTCGAGAGTGCTCCGTTCAGATTTAATTTGGAATCTGTTCGAAGAGAGATACAAGTAAAATGACTGGTGTTCTGGGGGTATAAATTGTCATCATTCACTCACTTTGCTTCAAAAACTGTCGCTGTTGTCGATCCGATTTCCGACTCACAAATTTCTCGTACAAACTCATTTTATGCGCAGGCGGTTGAGTAGTCTGTCCTGGTAAGACCGCCTCGGGATTAGCATAAACCGAGTTGTTACGGTTTCGCTTGAATACGCCACCGGACGAATAGGCTGTCGACGAGCTCCGCACTGAACCCATGCGAGATATTTGTCGACTGAACCAATTCTTTCTACGCTCCACCATTGGAGTATCGACACTTTCCTGTGAACGCAATAAATCATAAATTAGGGGTAAGAAAAACACTTCGGCTATACTGTCCACTTACATAGTCTGCATACACGTCCTCACCACCCTTCGCTGTCGAAATATTGGCATAGAGTGCATCGTTTTGCTTCACTTTGTAGTGTTCGGCTGATCCTTTCGGTTCATGTTTGCGATAATGTTCGGAACCAACAGTGTACGGCAGCTCTTTGGGCACTATTTCGTCCCAATACTGATCGCGTAGAAGCTCCGGATGCTCCTCGTGCATTTCGTCCACAATCATGTACGACGCCTGAAAATAATTTATTGAACAACAATCATATCGCATGTAAACGGCGGCTCTGGTTTCGTAAGTAAATTTTTTACAGCACACAGTGCCTGGAGAGACATTCTGTGCTATGAGTTTTGTAAAAATTGTTTCGTAATAGAGAGTCCTCATATGTAAGCTTCGTAAGCTTAACATCAGACTTCTGTCGTTTGAGACTATTACTAACATTCTTATGGATTGCCCTTGTCCCTACGAACTTTGGTTTTTTGCATGACAAAATCAGTTGTTTTTACATTTTTGACTTTTTTTTTAAATGTTTGAACTAAAGACGAAATATATATTGGCATTTATTCCCTTGACTGAAAGTCATGGGTCTTACGGATGATAAACACTCTAAAATGTTTGTCACAAAATGTTCACTATGATTGAAAATACATGAATGTATGACCAAAAATCTTAAATACAGAAAATGTTTGTCACACTTTGTTCATTTTTTGATAACACGATAACTCGAGTAATTCTCAATGGATTTCCAATTTTTTTTTTATTCGACGGGGAATTAAATTCCTGAGGTTAAGTTCGAAGATGGGCTATGATGTACCGATGATCTTAAAGATATTCCCAAAAGAATTTTTGTCTCATTGCTTGATAACACGATAACTTGAGCAATCTTCAACTGAGTTCCAAATTATTTTTTTTATTTGACGAGGAATTAAATTCTTTAGGTTAAGTTCGAAGATAGGCTATAACAGACTGGGGAGCTCGGAGATATTCTCGAAAGAATTTTTGTCTTGTCTCTTGATAACAAGATAACTCGAGTAATTCTTAGTGGATTTCCAAAAACTTTTTTTTATCGAAGAGGAATTCAATTCCTCAGGTCAAGTTTGAAGATGGGCTATAACGGACCGGTGATCTTAAAGATATTCTTAATAGAATTTTTGGCTCGTCGCTTGATTCCACGATAACTTGAATAATCCTAAACGGATTTCCAAAAACTTCTTTTTAATCGACGGGGAATTCAATTCCTCACGTTAAGTTCAAAGATGGGCTATAATAGACCGGAGATCTCTGAGATATTCCCAAAAGAATTTTTGGGTCAACGTTTGATAACTTGAGTATTTCTCAACAGATTTCCAAAACTTTTTTTTAATCGAGAGGAATTAAATTCCTGAGGTTAAGTTTGAAGATGGCCAATAACGGACGAGTCACCTTAGAGCAGGTCTTAGAGATATTCCCAAAAGAATTTTCGTCTCGTCGGTCGCTTGATAGCACGATAGCTTGAATAATCCTCAACAAAAAAAATTATTCGACTAAGAATGAAATTTGTGATGGCTCTGTCTCCTTATCATACGGAGTAATTTCGACAGAACTGAAATTACTAACGAAGTTAACGTTAATGGAAAATGATGGATCAATAATCTATGATTTGTTCTGAAAAGACTTCTATGAGTGATTTCTTGCTGTCTATGCTAGAAAAAAAATCAACGAGTGTGAACTTTGCGGCCAGAGCGAAGCGAGGGCCGTAAACACACTAGTTGCATACCTTATTGATGAGCAAATCGGGTCAATTCAGTAGATTTATTTGCTAAAAAAGTCTTTTAATCTAGAAAATTTCAACTACTGTGAGCTTTGCGGCCGTATTCACATGAGTTTAAATTTTATTCAAGAGGTAGACAAGAAATACCTCCTCTTTAAAGCATCTTTCTGTTTGTTCTGAAAATTTCTTTGCAATCAAATAAAAGGAGTGAACAATTTATGACAAAATAAGACAAAGAGGTGTTTTAAGTCAGTGCGGATCTTTGTGATGCGAATTTTTGTGATGTCACCAAATCTCACCAAAAAATCAAAATCAAAAAATCGCTAGGATTTAACAAACATTTTGTTAATTTTTTTTTCTTAATGATAATCTGTTTATTGTTAATCTTATCAATTAGTAATTTATCCTTTTACGAAATGTAACGTAAAGCCTTTACTGTAAAGTATTTTTGTACAATCCTTGGGAATTCATCCTTATACGAAATGTAACATAAAGGCGTTTGTACAATTCCATTTACGAAGAGAAACGTAAAGGCGTGTTGTTTCATCTTAGGGAATTCATCCATTTACAAACTGCAACGTAAAGGCGTTTTGTTCGAACTTGCAGATATTAGAGACATCATCAATATTATTGGCCATCATAATCACATATAAAATGCACAGCGGTAATACTTATACCGAATAGTTATTGCACATTTTAGAGGTTTCATGTCTCTCGATTTGTCGATCAAAAATATCCAAAATTGAAACATTTTCCGACGCTTCGTGACTTTATTGTCACATAACACATCAGCTATTAATTCAATCTTTAAACACATAAGATCACGTTAAAATTCCTTTTAAAAAAACTCGCACCTTACGTGCAAGCGAAATGACAAAATTATGTCTGAAGTCAATTCGACTACACGTAAGAAATTCTAATTTGATTTTTGTATTTATATTTTGAGCCACAGCTGATATTATGGCGTTAAGGTCACAAAATGTTTAAAGTTGTTTCAATTTATTGATTTTCGGACCGACGAATTGAGAAACATACTGAGCCATCTTGGTTAATAATATTGTTAACTATTCGAAACAGAATATTCCAAACAATGATTGTAGACGATCAAAACAGAAAACATTTTTACTGATTTAATACAACAAATCCAACATTTGAACACGCAACTCCTTTGCATTTAGCTGAACTAATTTCGAAAATACTGATAGAAATTGATATCAAAGTCACAATAAAGCACAAAAATTAAATTAAAATTTACAAATTGAAGAACAAGTTTTATAATTCGCTGTCCTCTTGTCGGTTGACTTTTGCACAATGAAAAAAAAAAAAAATCTCTAATGTCAAGGAACAATAATGAAATAATGAACAAAACGTATGAAAACGAGAGGGTAGTAGATCCGATCATAATTTGTTTCAGATGTCTGTTTAGTTTATTGAGATTGCGTCGCTCTTTCGTCCACAAAAATTTAATAAATTTGCATATCGTAGACGTAGGCAAGCCACAATACAATATTTTTGAATTATTTTGTAGTTTATCGAAATGTTTATTTAGTGACTTATTGCAGAAAGTTACACTTGTTAAACAAAGAAAGAAAAACACAGTTAGCTGTGCACAAATTTGGATAAAGAATAAGACATTCCTCTTCCATAATGTAAATGTAACACATGAACAATTGATTTGGTTTTGTTTAAATTGCATGCAAATCACCGATGTTGTGTTATTATAAAGATGAACATATTTGTATAAAATGATAAAGATTTGGTGTGATAAAAAAGTATTTCAACGAATGTTCGTTTTTAAATGCATTTGCGGCATTCGATATACTTTTTGTACTGGGATAGGGTTTTTGCTGCTGGGAGAGAAAACGTACTAAAACGTAAAAAGCTGTCAAAAGATGTGACAGAAGGATTAGCTAAATATACTGAAACCAAATATTTTTAAAGTTTATGGACTGTAAGTACTGAAATAAATCGGGTTAAGTTGGTTAATGGAAAATACTGAAGTAATAATCTGTTATTTATTCCGAAAAGACTTTTATGTGTCATTTATTGTTGCCTATGCTAGAAAAAAAATCATCGAGTGTGAACTTTGCGGCCAGAGCGAAGCGAGGGCCGTAATCACACGAGTTACATACTTTATTCATGATCAAATGAGGCCGAGTTTCAGTAGATTTAATTGCTAAAAAAATTCTCATAATTTAGAAAATTTAAACGAACGTGAGCTTTACAGTCAGAGCAAAGCGAGGCCTTCCATATTTTTTTTTAATCGACTAGGACTGGAATACATGAGGCTTAGGTTAGTAAATGGAAAGTATTGGAGTAACAATCTAGACTTTATTTCGAAAAGATTTTTTTGAGTGATTTCGTGGTAGTTGTTTGTATACAAAAAATTGAACAAGTGTGGACTTTGCGGCCTGAGCGAAGCGAGGGCCGTAATCCACACGTTCAATACATAATCAAGAAATCTTTTCACCACCGCTTATAGCAGACAATGGGACTTTCTGAAAAAAATTTTGGAATATAATAAAGCGAATGCGCAATTTATACGAAAATAAGAAGCGCGCAGATTCTCGTGAATTTAAGATTTCGTAACTTGACAGTTGTCATCTTAAAAGTTACGAATCGTATGGACATTCGCATTAAGGTGACAACCCAGAGTGCAGATTTTCGTATTTTCGTAACTTTAAAGAATTCGTAACTTGACAATTCTTGTACGATTTTATACACGCAACCGTCAAGTTACGAATATTTATTCAGTCAGTCAAGGGACCTGACCCACCCATAAGGTGGGGCCTAGTGAGTTACTTGAATCCAATCTGGAATTCAGCACCAAGAGGTGTTTTGAATGATTTGTTGTTACTCCAGAAAAGAGCATTACGTAATATTCACGGTTTGAAGTTCAGAGCTTCAGCGAAAGACTACTTTAACAGGTCGATCCTACCAATCGATTATTTTAATGCTCTTCAGACGGCATCGTTGGTTTTTTCCTTAAAGAACGATCTGATAAAGCACGATGTTGAAGTAAGACCGAATGGTGACGTCCACGATCACTTAACTAGGGGAAGAAATCTTCTTCATCCGTCATTTTCCCAAACCAGTTTTGGACAAAAGGCAGTAGAGATCCGTGGTTTCAGTTTTTTTAACAGTTTGCCATCGGCTTTGCGCGATTTGAATGGTATAAAGGCGTTCAAACGCCATCTGAAAAGTCATTTGTTCGGTATCTTCCGATCGCCTCATGAGTGGTTTTTCGGCAATCAACTGCAAAAGAAACTCAATTTTCTTTTCTTGATTTTTAACAATTTTTACTGTAACTTAAAACGTAAACATCTATAACATTATGGCCTATTAAAAATCCTTAACATTTTTCATTAGCACAATAATAAGAAGGAGAGATAAAAAAACGGTCGCTCGGTCGCGGCAAACAGAAACTTTTTACAAAATAGAATTTCCCTTTTACGGTTGTTACAACTAAAAGTATTATCACAAGAAATAAAATTAAAAATCAAAATTTATGCGCAATTAGTGCTTCCAATTCAGACCGGTTCAGCCGGCTTACTGGCGACAGCGACATAATTGTTGTTTTAAATTCATCATCGCGGAATTAATTGAATTTCTTAAAAAAAGGTGAATCGGAAGATCATAAAACTCTTTATGAGTCAAATATGCTTTGAATTGCAGTTAGGGCTGTTGGTGTAACAGAACTGGTCGAATGGAAACCCATCTCCCACTCTTTCCTTTATTTACAAAAAAAAAACGTTCCAGCCCGACATATCCAACCAACATATCATCGACTCAAACGTAAACCTCTCCGGTTTTCTGTTCCGGTGTGCTTTTCTTCAAAGTCGACGGTGCCGACGAATTTCCTAAATTATTCTGCCGTCCTGGCACTGGCGATTTATTCGATGCGTCCGATATCGTTCGCATACGACCGACGTGCGGTGCAGCCGACAATGAACTGCTTTGCCGCGAAAGTGGGCGTCCCCTGATCCCGTCCACTTCGTCGTCCATTGTGTCGGATGGTATTTCGGTGATGATAACATTCGATGGAGTCGTTGGCGATGAATTCATCGGCATCGTTTGAATGGACACGGATACTTCGTGGCTGGGCGATGTGCCGTTCGTCACTTTCGGGAATAGAGTGACGCGCATCATGGACGGTGTGTTTGTAATTTCGGCAAAACTGCCACTAGATGTTACCGTTGGTATCACCACCGAGCGAGCGAGTTCGGCTGTGGTGGGACTGTTGGTGTTAAGGGTATTGTTCACCGAACCGGAATCCATTTCGTTTATGGGACTGAGCTGGAGAGTTGCTATTGGAAGGGTGTCGTCTTTCGTCGGTGTTGGATAGACACTCGGCTCGGTGGCAAGTTTTCGAGTTGCAAGCGCAACGCTTTCTGCTATATTCAAAATGGAATGCTGGTTGTTGCTGGACTGGGACGATGGCGTTGGCATCAAATTGAATCGATTCTCTTTGTCATTTGAAACGTCTGGTGTAGGGATCCGGGGACGGTTTTTCTGTGGTGCTGTCGAGAGTGCTCCGTTCAGATTTAATTTGGAATCTGTTCGAAGAGAGATACAAGTAAAATGACTGGTGTTCTGGGGGTATAAATTGTCATCATTCACTCACTTTGCTTCAAAAACTGTCGCTGTTGTCGATCCGATTTCCGACTCACAAATTTCTCGTACAAACTCATTTTATGCGCAGGCGGTTGAGTAGTCTGTCCTGGTAAGACCGCCTCGGGATTAGCATAAACCGAGTTGTTACGGTTTCGCTTGAATACGCCACCGGACGAATAGGCTGTCGACGAGCTCCGCACTGAACCCATGCGAGATATTTGTCGACTGAACCAATTCTTTCTACGCTCCACCATTGGAGTATCGACACTTTCCTGTGAACGCAATAAATCATAAATTAGGGGTAAGAAAAACACTTCGGCTATACTGTCCACTTACATAGTCTGCATACACGTCCTCACCACCCTTCGCTGTCGAAATATTGGCATAGAGTGCATCGTTTTGCTTCACTTTGTAGTGTTCGGCTGATCCTTTCGGTTCATGTTTGCGATAATGTTCGGAACCAACAGTGTACGGCAGCTCTTTGGGCACTATTTCGTCCCAATACTGATCGCGTAGAAGCTCCGGATGCTCCTCGTGCATTTCGTCCACAATCATGTACGACGCCTGAAAATAATTTATTGAACAACAATCATATCGCATGTAAACGGCGGCTCTGGTTTCGTAAGTAAATTTTTTACAGCACACAGTGCCTGGAGAGACATTCTGTGCTATGAGTTTTGTAAAAATTGTTTCGTAATAGAGAGTCCTCATATGTAAGCTTCGTAAGCTTAACATCAGACTTCTGTCGTTTGAGACTATTACTAACATTCTTATGGATTGCCCTTGTCCCTACGAACTTTGGTTTAGAGTGGAAACCTCCAACGACCATAGCATCGTGCCATAAAGCAGACACATTGGTTTCTGCTAATGTTTAGATCTGATAGACAGTACAATCTAATTTCATAACTTCTCAAAAGCTTTAAAGAATTATTGGTAAGGAAACAACTAACCACAAGTGGCTAGTCATGCCCTGTTGCATGTACAAACCTAGCAAATCGAAATGAAAGTAAACTTTCCGCACGTGACTGCGTGGTTTACTTTCATTTTGCTTACGATTTTCTAGACTTGTACATCCAACAGGGTATGACTAGTCACTTGATGAGATGTTGGCAAAAAAGGTTTCTTACAGGCTTTTGAAAAGTTATGAAATTGCATTGTACTGTCTCTCAGATCGAAACAGTGGCTGAAACCATTTCGCTAATTTCAAAGAACAAAGTTTCTACTTCAGTCATAGCAAAGCACGGAGACCTCTCACTAGTGCCTTCAAAAAATTGTATCTCGTTTAACGTGACCAAGAAACCGTAACTATGTCAGGTTGCGTCAAAAACCATTTTTTTAAAGTTCATCTGTGACCCGATGGACCGCTCCAAAAGTTAAAAGGGATCAAACGTTTTACAAAAATTTCTACCACAGCATGTTTATCATTGCATAGCTGAGGTCATGTAGTACGCGGCTATATTGGGCTAGGAATTCAAGTAGTCTGAGACGAGTTACATCGGTGAAATTCTAGGATTGGCTCTGGCATCATCAAAAAACTGAAAAATGAAAATCTTCTCTGTCCTCGATACTACTTGTCTCAATTTTACAATTTAACCAATAATGCGTGGGTAGCGATACGACAAATGTACGGCGCAAGTGAAAATATGAATCTCAATCTACTCAATCTACTCGAAAAATCTGGCGTGGAGGACAAACTTGATCCAAAAATTATATTATAGCGTGACAAAAACAACATGTTTGCTTGCAACTCTACAGTTTAACAAATGAAAACCTAGATTCATATGCTTCAATATCCTGCCGAATCGCGTGAGTTTCTCTAAGACATAAACTAAAAATCTAGTCCCTCATTTGTTAAAAAATTGCGAATCACAAAACCACAATAACTTCCAAAATCAGAAAACATGTTCACTTTTCTCCGATCGGTTACAACGACAAATTGGTGTCGATAAAATGAAAATACATTTCACCTGTTTTGCTATTTAACATTGTACATTAACGTTATTGTGCAAGTGCATAGAGATTAATTGATTTAAGGTCGCACACTCATTACATAGTGAATAAAATTAAAACCAAAACGCGACCAGAAAAAAGAAGAATTAAAATAAATAAAATTGCGCTGTACGTAAGTTACATGTTCCATGGGTTTATTGACATTTTTTTTCAAAGAACTACCACGGTTGCACACTCATATTCATGTGAAATTTTTCCATAAATTATTTAACAAAATAATTTTTTTTTTAAATTTATTATTGGCAACAACCTTACACTACAAAATGTGTAAGCTAAACAATCTGTAGCAAATTATTTGCATAATTAAAAACGGTAATCTGGGTCATATTTATGATTATTTGAAAACAATTTATTGAATTTCAATTATAGTTCGGTTCAGAAAAGCGTATTGTTCGAATGTGCCGCAGTGAGACGATTACCGAATTATTGTTGGCAATATTGTTTCACATTTTCGGAGCTGAAACTACGAACCTTTTTTTCCATTTAAAAAAAAAATCGATTTTTTCTAGAATTAAGGTACATCAAAGATCAGAGAAAGAAGTAAGTTGCCCAAAAAGCGAAACGTTTGCCTTTTTTAGATTTAGGATTAGGGATGGGAGACGTTCAAAATTATCGATAATATCAATCGAAAGAAATTATCGATAATCGATTAATCATATCGTTATCGATAATTTAATAATTATCGATAATTATCAAAATATCGAAATTCGATAATTATCAAAATATCGGTATTTTGATATTTATCTGAAAATTCATGATAATATACCGATAAATCGGAATATATCGATAAATATCGGATTTTCGGACCGAAATATCGATATATCGAATTATCGATATCTTGATGATTATCAAAATATCAATAATTATCGATAATCGATATTTTTTTTGATAATTTTCGATAAAAAAGTCAATAATTATCGATTATCGATAATCGATAATTATCTATAACCATTATCATTATCGCCCATGCCTATTTAGGATTGATCAAACGTTTTCCTTTCGTTGCTTCTTCAATTTACTTTACATGCTTCATGCATTGAAAGCCATACTTTCTGCAACAACGTAAAGTAAACTTTCTCATGCCTCATTTGGATGACGTAAAATTCGCACTTAAACTCTAATTTTCATCCTTTCATCCCTAGTTAATAACTAGTAGGTATGTATTATTTATACAGCTTTATTGGTCCGAGGCCGATTGAAACCAATCGCACTTAAAGTCTACTTTTTTTGTTTTTATTCCGAGCTCTGTACAGAATTTTTCATGCCTTGGGCCAATGCACTTCAACACTGAGAAAAACGTTGACAGTTCTGTCCCCAGGTAATGTAATTTTTCATATAAAAATCACATTACCTGTGACAGGTAATGCTGTTTTTGTATGAGAAATTACATTACCTGGGGAAAGATTATCTGTCACAGGTAATAATCTGAAAACTTTTTTGTCAGTGAAGCATGAGTGGTTCCCTAAATAGAGTACTGAAACTGGACAGTGTATCATACAAACGCAAAACACTGCAAAAAATTGTTCATTTAAAATGGAGCACTTTCTGAAGTTGACCACTATTATCACTCATGCTTTAAGTTCGTTGCTTAGGCATTACTCACTTCGTTCGAGCTACAATTCGCGAAATTGCCTAAAATATTCCGAGCCCAACAGATACGGAAATAACTATTTCGTGCTTTTGAGCTTTTTGTCAATTTTCATTTAATTTTACCTCCCCAGTAGTGTCATTTTCAACCAAAGGGAAAACAAAAGTATGTAAGAGACTACGCTGGAAACGAAACCATTTCATAAAAAAGAAACTTCCGTTGGTGTAATTGCAAGAGTTTCCCGGATCATGTGCAGATCGCGTTATCGTATAACACTGAATGTATGAAAATGACAAGCACTACTTTCGACGCCCTCAGCATGTAATAGTTATTTACATGTTTTTGTTTTCTCTAGCGTCGAAAGTGGCTTATTAACGTGTGAATTTTGTTGATCCGAGGCGAAGTCGAATGGAGGTTACATGCTACATGCGTTGAAAACCGTTCTTTTCATATTTCAAGCACTTCTTTCGACGCCCCCAGCATGTAAAATCTGTTACATAACTCTGGATAAAAACGAAAGGTCACGTTTTCGTGTGTTTATTGACCTCGGCTACGCCTCCAATCAACAAAATTCACAACTATTCATTTTTAGGGATAGTAGTCATGAAAATGGCCTTTGTGTCTGTCGGGCATAAACAGGACCGAAAATTGATTATTCGATTTCGACAAAAACAAACGTGAAAGATAATCTTACAACAGGTCGTTTGGGCTGAAAATTTCACAGATTGGTAAGAATAAAAGATCCTTCAAGGATGCCAAAATAGTAATTTAAAGTCGAAGCATTATAATTTGATCGATTCTATTCATTTTTAAATAATTGTAGTTTTCGGAGAAATCATTTCGAAAACATTACAGTATAAAAGCTTACACATAAGCATTAGAGCTGTTTACTCGCGGTATATCTGCGGGTAATCCGTTCAAATGCACGCTTCTAAGCTTTTATACTGTAATGTTTTCGAAATGATTTCTTCGAAAACTACAATTATTTAAAAATGAATTAAATGAGTAGAATCGATCAAATTATAATGCTCCGGCTTTATTTGACCGAGCAGAAAAGATTTATGAAAATCGTGAGATTGAAGTGATGTAGCCGGAAGACCCTACGTTTTTACTGTACATATCAGTCAGGATCAGGACATACTTTTGAGAAAGTTCTTGTGAAAATAAAGAAAGTTGAAGAAAATTCAAGAAGTCGAAAGATTTCTTGAATTTTCTTGATTCTCTTCAAATTCAAGAAAACCAAAAACGTCGAGAAACTTCGGCAGGGCCTGCATAAATCGAGTTTATTTGAACCGATTTTCGTTTTTCCCTAATGTGAAACTGAAAATCGAAACAAACTAGGTGGAACTACGTCAGATTTAACCTGTTACAGACAGCTGTCATCTGTTATCGACAAACAACAGCAACGACAAGCTCTCTGACCGATGAAGTCTTATATAGCAAAAGACATGTTCAAAACAAATGAAGTAAAAGATTTCTGAAATCAATTTCTGGAAATATTCGATCAAATGAAGTAATAGTTTAAGTTTAAGTAAGACTGTTAATATGATTGCAATATGTGTCAGGTTAATAACAAACAAACTGCGGTCCAATTCACTAAGTGAAATCCTATTCTATCCACTCGGTAAATTAAACTTAAACGCGGAAGAACACACAACGGAATTTCAGAACCGAAAAACATTGCTACACAGATGCCCCGCAGATCACGGTCAAAAAGCTAACATTCTATCCGAAGGTGCCGAAAAAAACAATCAAAAGCAAAAAAACAACGAATTCTGTTCTGTCGAACATTCCACAAATTCGCAAAATTCATCGATTATATTGTTCTTACATAACACATTTTGCCTTGATTTCAGTTAGCAATTTATGTTGATCAGATATTATAGTCGCGAGTGTGTATGTTTCAGGAATGATATGCATATTATCGAACGATGCTACAAGAAAACGAACAACAAAATCTAAACCAAACAAATATGCCAACCAACAACAACATCAACGAAAAAAGCAACAATGGAAAGTCATTATGCATGCCATGTCTAGTAACCGAATACTGTAATTTTCGACGAGAATACAGCTGACACATGATTATTAATTATACCACCAGCTACAGGTAGAGTGATACAGGTATGTACGTATTTAAATCTCTTAACATTGTGGCGATACAGCAGCAGCAACAACAACAAAACAGACTTTGATTGTTGAACTGAAGAGCATGGCTCTTTGATTGGAACGGTGATCGGTTTGCTATATTCTAAGATCGGATAAAAAGTGTCTATCGCCGAATTTAGGATGACCAGCATGCTTGATACATTAAGTCAATAAAATCAATCCTTCAATTAGATTAGAGCAGCCGACTCTTATTTATGAACAGTGGTTTCGACGAGAAACGTTTCATTCGTCTTGCTGTAAATGAACTAGTGTTCACTATCAATCAATTGCGTGGAACAAGCATAGCTGCACGTACAGTACATTCGTACATTCGAATCCGACAATCGTACAGTGATGAATTACGTACGTAATTGAGCATTTCGTATTTACGTAATTTCGTGATAAGTGCGGTAGACGGTGAAATCAGTAAAAACCTTAGGCCGAAAACACACGAACAATGGAAGAGACATAATAATTGTCGATCCCATCAACTCAAAATTGCTGTTGGGATGTTTCTATAGCACGATACACCTAACACCCATATATTCGAAAGTATCGCCCAACACGTTTATCACGAATTTTAGTGAATACGAAATGTCCATTTACGTACGTAATTCACCACTGATGAGCCCCTGAATTAGAGTGACATTTTTTCTGAGCTGAAATCTATAATTTTGCAGACGTTTGACACGAACGAAAGTTTGTAAATAATTTTAACGAACGAAAGTTACAGTCAAAGCAGTCAATTTTCAGCATAAATTAGCTTCAGCTGTTTTTCAGCTGATCCATACAAACAATCACAACCGTTTATACGTCTTTATACGGTTTTACCACTATCATGCGCGTGCGTGTAGCAGCTTCAACCGTATGAACAAGGAAAACCAGTTTTCATTGTATGGGTGGATCAGCTGAAAAACAGCTGAAGCAAATTTATGCTGAAAATTGACTGCCTTCGACTGTATGCAACCGAAAAAAGAACTTGTTTTGCACGGATCAGTGTGTAGTGTATTGACAATTGTCTCTAGTGTCAAACGGTCCCAAAGTATATAAACACTGACGGTGACACAAATGCGCAGTTACGCACGGACCTCTACTTTCTGGTGAGTTTAGTTTCGTTACGTTGAACATTTTATATTGAATTCGTTTGCGTGAAGTTGCAGCTTGTGGTGAGGTGAAGCTCGAGGTGAAGGTGAATTCGATTCCATACAAACTTTGCAGATCCAACATTGCTCACAAGAAAGTCTGACAATTGGAAACATTACAAAAATGATTTCACCTCAAAGTCGGGATCCAAAAGAACTCTGATCCGCTGAGGGTTTGCATTACCTTGAGTGTTAATATACTTTGATGGTGTTGAGGAATTTCGCGCCGTGTGATTCACAATAACCCACAAAGTGACATTTTCCTTATACGAAATGTGTCATTTTGTCAATTATTGTGAACGACGCGGCGCGAAATTCCTTGCAGGTTCAGGTTCACTCAAAATAGATATCATTAAGATCAGGTGAAAACAGGTTCAGTTATTTCCAGTTGACGGTCACGTTGGCCTGGTCACCCTATCACTCGACTGTAAAGACGAAAAACTTAACAACCAAAAAAAAGCAAACCGGATTAAACACCTCGATCATTAGCATTTTTTATCACTGCTCAAAACATCATTAGGCTATAACACCAACATTATCCCACCAATAATTACAGTCGAACGATCAAATTATCAAAAAAAAAAAATTGCAAAAAAAAGAAATTCTTCCACACATGCCACGATCGACGATCAGCGTAATGATCGGTGAACAAATTTTGAATCGCTTACACGTTTTTGAATACATTATCCCTTACCGTTTCGTATGAAAAATTAAATTGGTTTTTGAATGAAAACAACAAAAATTCATTCGATAAACACCATAACACATCCATTCATCATCGATCACATATATTTTTATGGTATGGAATGTGTTCCGAATGATTTCGCGTTGATGAAGAATATACACGTCGTCCGTACGTGACAGTACGCCGATATTCTCTTTACAAAACATAATTTTGCAATAAATTTTTGTATTTCTTCGCTTTTTGAATCAGATAGAATTTCAGATTCTCCCGTCAGTTTACAGGCCATCAAGCGCAGGACCGAACTGGCTACCAATGGGGTTTTCGGGGAACTTATAAAAATCTAATTTCGGCTCCGATTTATGTAAAAGTGCTACCCGATTGCCCAATATGCCCAGTTCGGCCCTGATCAAGCGCATTATAGATGTTATGGAGCAGAGGGTTAACCTGTCACAGACGGCAAGCATACTAACAGTTTTACTATATGATCTAGTACTTCATTTGATCGAAAATTTTTAGGATTTGATTTCAGAAATCTTTTATTTTCTTGATTAAAATCGGATTTGCTCAGTTAAATTACTTTTATTCTGCCAAATCAATTTCGGTACCAAATAGATACCATCTTCAGTGGCTAAAAACATAAACATAATGAGAACACAGAATATCATTATACAGCGCAAAGGTTTCTTTTTTACCTCAATTCTTTTAAAGCACAAAAATAAGCACTTGTGTGCATCGTCAATTAAATTCAATACTAAATCGATTTAGATCAAAATCAAAACGTAAAGAGAGAGGATAAAACAAAAATGAATTTCTACTAGATGAAAGCATTACGTACAGAGAGTAACATCAAATCACGTTATTATAGGCAGTAGATAACATTATACAATCGGTGTGTTTATTCAGACAATTCGGTGTCTTCTTCACCGCAATCATCTCTAAAATGTCTCTTTTCTTCTGCTGACTTTCACGAACAACAATTTTAACTTTATCCCACAACGGTGTATGATTGTTCGTAATAGCGTGATCACATAAGGCACTGTGGTTACTGTTCTTAATGCTTATGTTGTACTTATGTTGATAGATTCTGTCCTTCAAAAGCTGTAATGTCTGGCCAACGTATTTGTACCCGCACGAACAGGGAATACAGTACACCAAATGTGAACAATGTAACTTTGGCATCGGATCTTTGAGTCTACTAAAAATAGACTTCTTCAACGTGTTGTCGCCTTTTCCAACCAGCATGACGTCATCCTTGCATCCGTTGTGGGATAAAGTTAAAATTGTTGTTCGTGAAAGTCAGCAGAAGAAAAGAGACATTTTAGAGATGATTGCGGTGAAGAAGACACCGAATTGTCTGAATAAACACACCGATTGTATAATGTTATCTACTGCCTATAATAACGTGATTTGATGTTACTCTCTGTACGTAATGCTTTCATCTAGTAGAAATTCATTTTTGTTTTATCCTCTCTCTTTACGTTTTGATTTTGATCTAAATCGATTTAGTATTGAATTTAATTGACGATGCACACAAGTGCTTATTTTTGTGCTTTAAAAGAATTGAGGTAAAAAAGAAACCTTTGCGCTGTATAATGATATTCTGTGTTCTCATTATGTTTATGTTTTTAGCCACTGAAGATGGTATCTATTTGGTACCGAAATTGATTTGGCAGAATAAAAGTAATTTAACTGAGCAAATCCGATTTTAATCAAGAAAATTTACGTAACAAGCTCATACAAAACCAACAGAAATCTTTTACTTCATTTATTTTGAACATTTTGGCTATATAAGACCAGTCAGAGCTTGTCACTTATTATTACTGTCGTGGACAGGTTAAGTCGCTGCGATACTCAAATTTCGAAGCTCAAAAACATAAATTGTAAAAAGCAAGCACACAACTGAATATACACTGAGTGTACACATCACTTACCTTGATATGTCTGTCGATTAACCAGTTCAATTCAATGTCGTCGTCGTCCTCTCCGAATGGATTTATGAGCACTTCAGCTACTTTCAACCAGCCGACGTAGAAAACGAACTAAAGCAACAACAAACAAAAAAATGAGAAATCGAATTCAATGCATCGGAATCGATGAAATTAACAAGAAAGATGATTCGATTCCGTTGAAAAATACATCAACAAAATAGATGTTTTCGGAAATGAATTCGTTGGAATTGGTCGATCTTCAGAAAAATATTTGCCAACGAACAAGAAAAACCCAGAGATAATTTCACCATGCAATCAATGACGACCCGGCTCGATGTAAGACGCTTCAACGACTCTTCCACTTTATGCTACATTATTCATCAATCAGCAATAATTTGCGAGTAATTAGCACACCTTGAAATTCGACATCAAACAACTGAATTATCTCAAATCAGTCGATTTCCGATAAATAGAAAATGAATCACATTTTAGCGACGACGAGTATGAGGGCCGCCGGCGTGGTGACGATTTATATATGCCTAGAGCTGAGATACAAATCGGTCGCTCGTAAGAGCAAGATCGGAAATGGTTGAACATCTACGCCGTATCGCTACATTAGTTAAGGACAAAAGATGTTGGTTCTTGCATTTTTCCTTGCATGATTATAGTTACGAGCACTATAAGGAAGATAAGCTTAGAGTATGTGTCAGTCAGCTGAAGGTACTGGACAGATGTACAGATGTTGAAGGTACTGGTCCCAAATAGAAAAAAAGATTCAATTAAAGGACGCGGAAGGACGTAATTTCTGAGACAAGTCAGATGTTTATTCACAACGCAGGCGAGAAAATGGAAACTTTCTCAACTCAGCTGAAACTTCGGGAGCACAGCACTGCTCCCGGCATGAACACCAAATTGACAACTGTCAAATGGAGGCTGTAAAAATAAGATGATTGTCTCTTAGGATTGTTTGTATTGTAAGTTTTAACTTATACAACGAAAACAAGTCATTTACAAGCGAAACACAGTGACTGCTGTGATTTCATCTGCCTCCGAATATTTTCTTGTCCATGCTAGGAGCAGTGCTGTGTCAGGAGTCTTTTTTGGTAATTGGAAAAATAGTGCGTTTCCCTGGAAAAAAGTGTCATTTTTTGTGTGACAACATCCTCAATATGAAATTTCTTCAACTCGGTGGACAAATTACTATTTCAAGTGTGCGATATGATAAACCTTATTTCCTCCACTAAGAAAGCCATGAGAAAATGACGTTTTTTTTGAAGCTTTTGTCTGATGACAGTTCGGGTAAGAAAGGTATATTTTCTCCCCTCCTGTTTTGACAGTAGAAAATACAGACA
Source organism: Bradysia coprophila (assembly GCF_014529535.1). NCBI lineage: Eukaryota > Metazoa > Arthropoda > Insecta > Diptera > Sciaridae > Bradysia > Bradysia coprophila. Next base: position 3,820,282 of record NW_023503496.1, on the reverse strand, counting down.
TTTTCTACATCGAACTGTCGCCTATGTTTTTGTGTTGAAAAATGGTGTAACAAATTGATGTTTTTGTTTCGTGGATAAAAGGGTTAATCACGCCTTGCACCTTTGGAAAAAATAGAAAATTCCAACAAGATTGAAGTTTTGCGGCCAGAGCGAAGCGAGGGAAAAAATAACTATTTTTGGCATGGAGGTTGGAGGTAGGATCTAACAGTAGATCAATTAATAGAAATTTGGTTTTAAAATTGCCTTCTCTACGTCTTCCTTTTAACACCAGGCTAACACTCACCTACTACCACGGGAAGAACCTACCACACACGTGCGCTCTTTGTCTATTCTATCGTCAAACATATCGAACTTTGTTTACGTAACTGGACATCGTCTTAAGATTTTTCCATTCATTAAAATGGTTGAACGGTTGACGACTGCTAAAAGAAACCCAAATTGGTAAAGTGTTTAACGCGGTTTTTTCGTTCGTCCGAAAATTGATCGTTATTGCATCGATAACAAAAAAAGTGTTAACGAAATGGCTCTAATTGAAATTGTACACAGATGTTCAATCTGGTCGTCTTGTTCATCAAGCGCCAATTAGCATGGAAATAAAATCAATGGACGACTGAATCATAAACTTAGTAGCTACTTGGCATACGACGACGGTACAAACAAAACTTTATGGCACCATAACATTTACATAAAAAATGCATTAATCACGTTTTATTGGTCTACGCGACGAGCGCGTCGATGAAGTTTAATTTATTATATTTAGCAGCCATATTTGGACCTGAAGCAAGATTTATTGCATGTCATTTTGGATCACCAAACTTTCGAATTTCCTCCTGGCAGGCTCGCTTCGCTCGTATCGGAAAATTAGCTATCTTAATTCCATTCTTCATTCAGCTCCAATACCTTCATTTTGACACCAATTTTGATTTTCTACGCTGTGCTGTTACCGAGATATACTTTAGGGCTATCTGTTAGTCCTTCTATGGGTAGATAACAAAAGTCGTAGGACACATGTTTTCCGTATCGTTTAATGTAACAATTTGGCATAGGTTTCAAGCAGTGAGGCACTGCATGGTCAAAAATCGGTTTTTCTGCTGTATAGTTGGCGATATTTTAATTTATGAAGACAAAGCTTAAGAGGCATCGATGCTTAGCTTAAATTGTAGCCTACATTTGCGTGTCTCGTATTTCACTTTTGATGATATTTTTCCATCAGAATCACAATAACGACCACAAATGTGTTAGCTTAAAATAAAAAATAGGGTTTGGTTGTAGTCGTTTAACAAGCTCTGAGAAAAGTCAGCAGTTTAACGAAATTTTCACGAACTGTTGAGTTTTCTCAGAGCTGGTCAAACTGCTACAACCAAATCTATTTTCTGTGGAAAGCTAACACATTCGTGGTCGTTATTGTGGTCCAATATTTTTGAAAAACGATTCTGGTGGAAAGATATCATCAAAAGTAAACTAAAATCCAGTATTTAACATAACGCCTAAATGTATGCTTTTCAGCAAACTTAATGTCTCTTAAACCTGCGATGCGTTGCGACAGAAAGACCAATTTAAGAGATTTTAATATCCGAATTTATTGAAGGGACTATGAATATCACGAAAAAACTACGGCGAAGAAACAAAGCCTGTCAATTTGTGTAAAAGATAACTAGAAGCTCGTTCAGGAACTAAAAATTCGTTAACCAAAGTGAAGATTTTGACATATTTTCACCAGTGAAACTTAACGAAGAGTTCCTGAACGAGCTCTAGCGGTCAACGAAGTGGATGAAGTGAGCGTCCAGATTTTCTCATGAACAGAACCAGTTATAAATTGAAGTGGACATTTGCGTTTAGCGCCCTCAGTCCATGTCACGAAAGAGACTGTGGTATAGAGCTCCGCAACAACGTCATGAGGGATTCTTTTGAAAAACAGCCTACGAAAATCGATCGTATCAATTTGTAAAGCTTTTTTGGTATGAACTGATAGGTCTTGATGCCCAGATTCTAAAACCAAAGTCAAAAAATTCCAAGGTTCAAGTGGGCCTCCCCAAATTTTAAAAAAATCAAGTTTTTCTTACAATAATTACAGCCACACCAGTTGAGGAACATATTCGACCATGGGTTCGTTGAAAAGGTGAGGTCATGTAGAGTTCAGCCGAGAAGAGATTTGGTGTCTACGATGTCAAATGTACTAAAAAAATATCATTCTGAAGTATGTGGATTCCCTTCATATCTTCACGAACTTTGGACACTTTTATCTCAAGTTCGGTTTTTTGACGGTGGTTTTAGAATCTAGGCATCAAGTCCTATCAATACATATCGAAAAAGCTTAACAAATTGGTACGACCGATTTTCGTAGACTGTTTTTTCAAAAGAATCTCTCCACATGACTTGTTACCGGGTATGGAAAAATGCGGATTTTTTTTCGGTAAAGTTCGGTTACCGGGAAACTGAGCCTTTGCTTTGTAGAACACCGGGAAATGTTGATAAAGGATTTTAAAAAGGGAATATCTCCAAGAATTTCTTGTGATTTCAGTAGGATTTACCTTACCGTGTTTGGTGGATTTTCAAAGATTTTCATCGACTTTTATCCTTCCCTAGACATAGGAACGGGCAAGAAAATCCGGTGAGGGCAAATTCTGTTTCGGATTTTCCCTGAATGTGTCGCATGACAAAAGTAACGTTCCTAAGCGTACCCAACAAGCGTGCATTCACAATGAATTCTGTGGACAAATATCTGAAGTCCAGCTTTAGGGTGCAGATATAACGAGCACCAGACGAAAAATTCTAAAGGCTTGCTAACCTATAGGCGTGGTTTGGAATTCACGTAAAACATGTGGTCCACACGAACTTCCCGCGAGGTGTTTCATGGCTAAATACCCCTCATTGAGAGCCCTACATCCAGTAGTGGATAACAAAGACTACAAATTGTAGGCGTTGGAACTTCAATCTGATTTTAATTCTTATTCTAATTTAATATGTAAATTCAACTTGAAAAGTGCTCACGATCTCTTGTCGATTTCAAAGACCGAGTCGTAGGTAGCACACCGCACTACGCCTGACTGCAGTAAATAAAAACAAAGATGTCACGATCTAATCAATGAGAACGAGCAATGATTTATTGCACGTTCATCAACAAATAATAATTAGTTGTAACTGATGCGCCAATTTAGCTACAATACCTTATAATTCGCTACAACCAATACACCCATATCAATTGCACGTTCCCGTTTACATTACGATTGAATACGCGAAAGAACATTTTATTCTAAAAAATCGATTTCATCTTTTTTGTTAATTATTTCGACAAACACATTTGCATAGTCAAGGTTAATTCACTACCTGGCCATGCGCCTGCTAAATAACAATTTTTTACCTGTAGCGCTGTGAATAATGGAAAATACAAATCCGGATCTTCATATTTTGTGCCCGTTGGTAAGTCAACTGTCGGTATCATTTGGCGGCCGAGCAGTGCCGCAATGAAGTATGTGTATAAGACTAGCGTAACAACCTGTGCATTACATAGAGAATCGCCATCAAAATCTGATATCGGAAGTAAACACAAACGAGAGTTGTTTTTTCACCTGAGTGTAGACGAGTGGCACGCAAACGGTATCGTAGCCAATCAAAGCACCTAATCGTCGTCGAATGTCTGATAGTTCGACCAGCAGTGTTTGCACGATATGATCGGACGTTATCAGTTCCTGTTTCCGAGCTGTGTTGATGATGTTCGTTGCCCACACCAGTGGCATCCAGTACTTGGACATTGGGCTTTTTTGGTCCATGATTTCGAAAATCTTTTTTTCACTTTCGAGCATTAAACCTGGGTGATAGATTGGAGTGCTTGTTAGTTGGATGGTTTGTTATATGTGTTAGAGACATTAGGGGCATTGAGAGATATGTCTTGCACTATAAGTATAGTCGAACATGAATAGTTAAATACAGAAATGGGACGTGTCACTTTAGCGAATTATAACAAAAATGGAATTTTATTCATTTAGCTTCGTTCCGAGTCGGCTTTGAAAGGTTTTTGTTTTAAACAATCGTCAGTCTAAGAAACGTAGCCAAATCAATGAAATTTCATTTATCTTATAATTCGCTAATGTGATACGTCCCGTTTCTGCATTTAACAATTGAACTATGGGAAACATAAGACGCAGTTAAAAACTCAAAATGGGTGGGGGGCCCAACATCAAATGAAAAATGGTGGATGTAATTATCGAATTGATGGCTGTTGCGTACGTGAAATGATAGATGAACTGGTTGAATCTGCTATAAAAATCAATCGAAGCAAAATGGCAATGAATTTTAACTGAGCATTTCGATGCACTTTTGATATTTTTAGAAATTATTCGTCAGCTCGGAGACCCAACAAGGTTCCACAAAATTGTTTGATTTTCATCCGTACCATTGGTGGCAATGAAAAATAGGCCATCCTGTCCACAGATGGAGCAATTGAAAACTCAATTGGGGCTGCAATCAGTAGTGGTTGGAATTCTAATAGCAATGGTACAAAAATTCGGTCCCATGAGTGCAAGAGAAGCCGGTAAAGTTTAAAAAACACGATTTTCAAAACATCGTAGAGGCGTGGATACTTGAGGGATGAAACTAAAAAATAGTTGCAGCATTGAAGGTAGACCATCTACGTCTTTCTGTGGACAGGATGACCTATGTTCCACTGTCACCGATGGTACTAATGAAAATCAAATATTTTTGTGGACCCTGTTCCGAGCTGACTAATAATATCCAAAAATATCAAAAATGCATCGAAATGCTCAGTTAAAATTCATTCAACCGCACCGTGATGGAAAATTTACAGCACTTGTTCGCACACAAAAAAGTATTATGGCCACTTGAGTTGAGGTATTGCGAGAGTTTTTTTTGTGTGTTTGACTGTTTGTGTATCTACATCTAATAGTAGTTAACAGTTTGATCAACTAAGTAGAAGGATATTGAATCATTCAATTAAGTGTGAATTTTGGGGCTTACAATTGAACAGATTCATCATCGTCGGTAGTCATGTGATCGAAACTTGTTAGTGCAATTGAAACACAATGTCTGCGTACCAAAACAAAATTTTTATCAACTAAATTGAAGCTATTGCAGACAACAACATCGCTATTTCTCTGATTCAACAAAAGAATCTTTCAATAAACACTTTTTGGTACAAATTGGTAATGACCCAACGCACCAGTATTTGAACTGCACTTGACATTGACATAAAAAGTATCTTAGTTCTACGGACCTGTTTCACTGTCAAACTTGACACTAGAACAATTGAAAAATTTGTGTGAGATCTCCTTCGCGTCGATGTCTGTACAGTTAAAAAATATATTTTCCAGAGGAGATAGGTATAACCGTCTCAGACACAAGTAACTAAAAGTAATATTCACCTGAATCAACTAAATGCTGCCACGACGGAAACCGTTTTTTCACCCGCAATGATATTCGCATCAAGGTGATAACGAAAGATAATACCATGTAACGCATGATGTTCCTTCTCATCAGCCTTCCCTGCTCTTTTTTGTCAATCTATACACACATGGAAAGGCCTTACTGTAAAATGAATATTTAACAAAACAAAAAGAAGACAAAATTACCGCTGACGTTGATATAGCCGCACTGATAACGAGCGCCAGTGTGTCCGGCCATGGTAGTAATTTATATTGTGCCCACCATCGGTTTACCACTAATGTTACGTAGAATCCTAGCACGAAGGACATTGGTATGCTTTCACCTTGAGCTCCAAAATATTGTCGCAATTTTTCGAAGATCCTGTTTCGCGAGTGATGAGAACAGTTTAGTCTGATTGGTTTGGTAATTGTAAGCAGGGAGCGTCGATTTGAATTTAATTTTTTTTTCTGCCTACTGTAGTCTGAGAAAATACAATCAGGGGCGCCTCTAAGGACAAGTGAAGCTTGGAAAGCACTAGCCGACGGTGGATGGATTCTCTGAGCACTAGTTCTTTAACAGCACGATGAATGAAACGTTTCTCGTGGGCACCGTTACTGTTCAAAAATAAAAGTCGGCTCCCCTGAATTAAAGTTATAAATTGCTTGTTCTGTAATCTGTTACAGACGGCTGTCATCTGTTATCGACAACGACAACAATAATAAAGAACAAGCTCTGCCTAATGAGGTCTTATATAGGAAAGATCATGTTCGAAACAAATGAAGTAAAAGATTTCTGAAACCAATATCTGAAAATCTTCGATCAAATGAAGTAATAGATCAGATAGTAAACTGTTAATATGCTCGTCGTCTGTGACAGGTTATGGTCACTCAACAAAAAGTACTCCGTGAGAGAAAAAGTACTCAGTGAGAGAGCGAGCTGTCAAGTGAATATAGCAAAAATTTAAAAAATTCAATTTTGTCTCTTATCAATCAAGCCAAATGTCCGTAAAGTACACATGACACGCGTAAAATCGCATTTTAGAACCATATCCGGTATTGTACAGATAACGGTTAAAAAACGCTTTTCTTATCTGTTAAATCTGAAAGGTGACAAGTGTCACTTCACTTCTGTCAATGCCATCTATTACTTCACTACGAGATTATACATCTCAGGATGGTCAAAGGAATATCTCCGCTCGTGAGGAAAAAATAAAGTGCCGACGTTCTAAAATTTTTATGAATGCACAACAATGTTTGTGTGGATTCACGGTCTGCCAAAAAAAATTCAAATCGACACACCCTATGTACGGCTGTATGTTTGATGTATAATCAAATATAATTTCATTTCACATAGATTTATGAGAGTTGTCTTAGGTGCATTGTGCGTTTGTCGAAAAAAAATCCATTTAAGACTGAGAAAGGTGAGATGTCGTTAGCCATTTTGTGAACGTATACTGTACATGGCCAAAATTTCTATCGTACGAAAAATGTGTCTGAATTTCAAATTTTTTACTTTGTGTCTATTGACTACAAATGATCATGTTTGTCTGAGAGGTGTGCAAATTTTGTCGGTTTAACCGATGGATATAATTGATACCTATGTTGTTACAACCGCTACAAACGAAACGAAATGCAAAATTTACTTATGGAGTATTTGTGGTCGGAGAAAGTGAATCTAAAATTGAATGACAGCAAAAAAAAAACATTTCTTTCATTGTCGTTGATCGCCAATTAATTAAAAATTCGATTTATGTGCCGGTACAATTTACAATTTGACAAATAACGCTGGCTGAGTTGCACCGTTGTCAATCATACATTTTTGATCGATTTGAAATGTGAGGCGAAGTATTTTCGCTTTTTCATATGTTTGCAGCCGAGGGGGACGTACGTGAATAATGGGAATAGTTACTAGGGCTTTCTTACTGTGTGACACACTGATAAAAATCAAATTTGGATAAACGGACTTGTAGCACGCATTAAATACGTGCGGTATGTATTAAATACTCACGACACATATCATCTCTATGACGAATTTTAATTTTGTGAAGTTTTGGTAGATTTATTGAACTTTGAGATGAATCTATCGCAATTTAAATAAGCTCAGTCTCAGTAAGATTTAGAAAGGTAAACTCTGGTAAAATGTCAACAATTTATGAAAAACAGAATACAGTCAAAGGCAGTCAATTTTCAGCATAAATTTGCTTCAGCTGTTTTTCAGCTGATCCATACAAACAATCACAACGGTTTATACGTCTTTATACGGTTTTACCACTATCATGCGCGTGCGTGTAGCAGCTTCAACCGTATGAACAAGGAAAACCAGTTTTGATTGTATGTGTGGATCAGCTGAAAAACAGCTGAAGCAAATTTATGCTGAAAATTGACTGCCTTTGACTGTAACGAACTTCTCAAAATTGGTGAAATTCTTGTGAAATTTAGCAAAACAAAATGCAAATACTTTCGCTAAGTTTCTCTATATTTCACCAAAGTTCTGCTAATATAGATCATGTTTAGGGCTTTGCAAACCAATGAAAGTATAAACCAGGTATGGTCTATTCACACAAACCGGAGGCCATAGCGATTTCATATAAACAAACTCACCTCTCATGAGAGGTGAGTTTCTTTATATGAAATCGCTATGTCCTCCGCTCCATACAAAGTTTGACATTCGACCATTCGACATTCGTTGTTGACGTTCATTGTTGTAAACGTTAATTACGATCCCAGCGAAAATTTCGAATAATGTCAAAATTAATGGGTAAACTGAACGAAGAATTTCTGTACGCGCTCTCAATCCACTCAAAACTGAATTATCGACATAGGACATGGATATTGTTGACAGTTTCACCACTTGTCAGCAAATTTTCTTTAACTGAATATGACACAGTAGTAGTTTTCATGGTAAAACTTCACGAAACAAAACCGTATTCAGAACAAGTACTTTTGTAGTTTTCTGAGTTGTCCCACGCTCAATGCTCTGCACGAAATTAAGCGTCAATCAATGGCGGATAAGAAAAACTTAACGAATACTAAGTGGGGTTACGTTACGTTTACAGTCCCATATCATCGGCAACGTGACTAAAAGGCGTCCTACCATTTTTTAAACGACCATATCTTTGGACCCATTGGTTGGATTTCGATAAACTTTTTTTCCCTGGAAGCTGTCAACATTTGTGAGATTTTGAGCCCGTTTTAAAAAAACGGTAGGACGCCCTTTAGTCATGCTGCCGACGATATAGTGAACATGATGTATACGTGCTGCGTGTTCAATTCATACCACAAGTATTTGGTACGAGCAACTAGGATTATCCAATTTCCATTTTTTCAGTGTATTATGTTCTTAGACTACATTCAGGTGACATTGTGCTAAAATGTCATAACAAAATCTACAAAAAACAGAGAATTGATAACAGGTGGCGCTGCTCTAACCCAACAGGTAGGACGAATATGTCGAATGACGTTTAACAGTCATGCATCCAATACGTCAAAATGCAATATAGCATTTGACGTATTGGATGGCGGTTAAATGTCATTTGACATATTTGCTCTACCTGTGGGGTCAGTGTAGCGCCATCTTTTATCATTTCTTTGACAAAAACCGAAACCAAATACTCAATTTTACCGCAAAACGAATCAATTACACCCTAATCCTACGTATGATATAACTGTGAACGTTTGGTGCAGAATGACCATTTATTTCCAACACAGATAGATGACGAATATATTTCATAATCAAAAGTTGTCATACCCGAAATTAGTATAGAAGTAGACCTTAACTTTTTGAAAATCTCTGAAAAATCAACGGCAAATAGATCAACGGAGCTAATTATTACGGTCATTGTCGGTATGGTCGTTCATTCGTTTATTATTGGAGAAGTCTGTCATTCAGGGTAATTTGTTTTCCTTTGTCTTTTTGTAAGTTTAAAAAATTGCTTGCACACAACCAACGCACTTCAAGCATGAGTGATACTCTAAATAGAATATTGAAACTGGACAGTGTACATATAAACGTAAAACACTGTAAAAAACCATTTCACGTAAAATAGAGTACTTTCTACGGCTGACCACTTTGATCACTCATACTTGCATTGCGTTGACACAACACACTTTTTTGTGAAAATCAAACAAATCCAACAAAAATTAATGGAAAAATCTGAGTGACATCATTTTGTCGGTTACCTTTTTTGATCATCGTTCAGTCCATATCTATATAATAAATTAATTGAATAGTACAATGCTAAATACGCTAACAGCTCACGCCAAACTAATTTGTACACACTGCCACGCCATCTGGAAAAGATACAAAAAAAAGAAAAATTTAATCGACTTCTTACTTTGTACAATAAGTGAGGATTAAAGTCTTATGAGCTACTTAACGCTTAAAATGAAAGACGAGGGAGAAGATTTTTATTCATAATTGCTAACTCTTTTCAGTAGTACAATGCACAATAAAATGCAATTGATTCGTTTGTTTAGAGATCCCACTAATCGATCACCGGCCTAACGTGACCATATATGACGAAGTAACATGTGTGACAAAGTTGAATATTCGTGGGACAGAAGAACCTGAGCTGGTAAAACTGATTTTGATCTAGTTTCATGTCCTAAATTGTATGAGACGATGGTGGAGCGTTGTGGGCGATTTGGACAATTTGAACATGCAACTGGTTTTAAATAAACTCAGGTTCTTTTAGCCTACGTTTCCTCTCCTTCATATATGACGTAACAGCCGGACTACGCCTCGAAGTATGCAAATCCGCTGTGAGTAAAGTTAGATGCTTAATTGCCATCTCGCCTAAATATAGGCTGGGATCTATGCACGCACATGCCTAAATTCATCGTACTCATTCGTACGCGGTCGTACGACATACAATTGAGTAGATCGTTACAGCCAAAAAACAAACTGCAATTACCAAAATTATGAAGATTGAGTTTACTTTGCGATTTCAAGCGCAAGAAAGATTCCATGTTCAATTTGGTCTGACACGGGAAACGAACCCCAAGTCATTTTTATCGAGGGCTAGCACTTAACCACAAATGGGCCGTCCAGTCCGATTTGTTAAAATGATGAGTTCACCTTTTACTGAAAATTTAAAACTAAATCGTGCCTCGTACAACAGGTGGCCAATGGTGGCCTTGGGTAAAAAACCATGCAAGTACGAATCACACTATGCTGCACACGCACCGTCTACATTAAGTCGATTGGGGCGAAAGTCCCGTACGAATAAGAGTAAACTAGAAATGTTTGCATGTGCATTTCGCTTCGCTTATGATTCGCTAGACTTGTACATGCAACAGGGTATGACTAGCCACTTGTAGTTAGTTATTTCCTTGAAAACTGTCGCCATGGCCTGATGAGATGTCGGCAGAAAAATTATTAAAATGTTTGAGTTTGCATTGCACTCTCTCTCAGATCGAAACAGTGGCAGAAACCATGTCGCTAATTTCAAAATAGAGAGCTCATATGAAATTCCAGGAAACCATTGATTGTATGATTCGGCCGGTAGAATTGTCAACGATTATTTGCTACAACGAAAGCTTTTGTAACTGAACCAGAACTAGTTGTCGAAACTAGTACTGAAAAACAAGGAAAGAACATAAGAGTGTCAGTAGTTTTTACTGTATTTGGTACAGAATTTGAACGTAACTGAAATCGTATCTGCGTGACCTCCCCAAAGTTTACAGCCTTGGGTATGTGTTGGAATTGTAATTTGTACTGCTCATATGGACGTTTGATTTAGGCTTGTTCTATTGTCTTTATGTAAGACAAACTTGTCACCGAATAAATCACTCTTGTCTATCACTTTGAACTGTAAGGATGTCTTTTATCTACACTGCAAATATTCGATTACAACAGTATGGGCTGATTTTTCAAAACCAAATCGATCCAGAAAAAAAATTGACCAGCGAGCATCTACGATAGATACCCACTTTTTCAGATGTTTCAAATGCAATTGAAAAGGTGTGGAACATAGAGTTACACTCGAGAGGTGGCATGGTGGCGCTGTCGATCAAAGGAAACCACAAAAATATATATGGGAAACCAGACATGTTCAAATAATGACAGCGGAGTGTAACTCTATGTTGTGGAAAGTGCCACTAAGCACCTTACATCACCTGGTCGCCTGATGCGCCTGTAACATATGATTTTATGGGTTTCATTTGTAAATAAATTTTAACTTAACGATTTCTAAGCAAATCTCTCGAAAGCATTTATCGCAAACTTTTCCGAACAGACGTTCGAACACACGGGCATCCGATAATTAAAATTGATGGAACAAAAAGTGATTATTTCTAATGATCAGGTAAATAATGAATTAACTGAAATTCAAATTAAATATGGAAGAATTACGAGCATAGAGTCGTAAGTTTGTTGTAATGCAACAACTTTATCTGCACATTATACCATAAACAACCATAAATTAACGAATGTTCGAATAATATTTTCAATTTTTTTTTTCATTAAATTTTCTGTTAAATGATCACGTAAAAATTTTGTTGTAAAGTAGCAATATGATTCAAGGAGCTTTTTTCCGACTCATTCACATTGTATACTCATTTCTGTTCAAGTCGGTTTTTTTTCACAATATTCCAAGGTAAATTAAATTTTATAGATTGTTTGGTGCTACTTTTTTGTTAACGAAAAAAAAAAATAATTTACTTGGAAAACATACAGTAATACAACACACCGATACGTCTGCTTATTACTTATTGAGAAAAGTCAATATTTATTGAACAACTGGGTGTGCGGTATGGTTTTACAAAGAAAAAATAAACTGAAAACAAATTGAATTTGATTCGAATTCAGATGGAGCAACATCTTCATCTCACTCAAAGTTTCTTCATATAATTTGAATCACAAGTACTGATCCTTTCGTACCTGATAAGAGGATAAGCAACGAGTGATAAGTTCACACAAAATTACAAGTTCAGTGCGCACGAATTTGTTTACCAAGTGGAGAAAATAGGTCACAATTCGCTCGAGTTGGAATTTCCTATTTCTCCCCGAGGTGAACACATAATTGTACATGCTGGGGGCGTCGAAAGTAGTGCTTGAAACATGAAAAATACGGTTTTCGACGCATGTAGCATGTAAAACCCGTTACATAACTCGATATATAGATGAAAAGTCTCGTTTTCGTTTGTTAATTGATCTCGATTGATCTCGGCTTCACCTAGGATCAATGAAATTCACGCGAAAACTCTACTTTTCATCTTTTTATCCCGATTTATGTAATAGTTATTTGTTAACCAAGGGGACAAAATAGGAAATTCACCAAGAGTGAAAGTTTCGCTCAAGGTGGAATTAACTATTTCTCCCCAAGGTGAACACAACGTTTTTCAAGCTAGAAACTTGCGAAAATCCGCATTTTTGTCCAATTTGAAGAAAATAAAACAAAGAGGCTGCTTTGGTATTCAGCCATTTTAGGTGAGAAAATGATCATTTTCTCACCCTAAATGGCTAACCCGCCAGTTTAGTGGAAAAAATGAATATTTTATCGCCTAAAATGGCGTCTGTCAGAATGACAACAAAACGTCATTTTCACAACGGTTCATAGTGGGCAAAATAAGGATTTTCGCTTCGCTAGCATGAAAAATACTATTTCATCCATGCGTGACGTGAAATCCCGTTTTTATTTACGAAACAAACACATTTGTTTCACCATTTTTCGAAATCGAAAATTGCACCCCATGTCAAAAACAAGAGTTGAGAAAATAAAATTTTTCTTACCTGAACTGTCATCGGATAGAGCGTCAACAAAACGCAATCTTCTCACCGCATTTGAGTGGATAAAATAAGGTTGTTCACGAAGCACACAAGTTTTCGTGTGAATTTTTTTGATCCGACCCTTAGCCGAGGTCAATAAACACACGAAAACGAGACTTTTCACTGTTATCCCTAGTTATGTAATGGATTTTACATGCTACATGCGTCAAAAACCGTACTGTTCATGTTTCAAGCACTTCTTTCGACGCCATTAGCATGTAAAATCCATTACATAACTCGGGATAAAAAGTGAAAAGTCTCGTTTTCGCCTCGGATCAACAAAATTCACACGAAAACTCTACTTTTCATCTTTTTATCCCTAGTCATGTAAAATACTATTACATGCTCAAACATGAAAAACACGGTTTTCGAAGCATGTAAAACCATTTGAGCAACACAGCATAATATTTCGTAAAGTTACTAACTGAGTCGATTTAGTATACGTTTGACGTTTCTCCCATATATAACCCGGCAAAAGTTTGCGAGCTTTACGTAACATAATGGTTTACCCTTCTTTGTGTTTGTAAGAAGTCATAACAAGTGACTGAGCTTCGAACGCAGTCTCTTCACAAGTGACTTTCTCAGTAGAAACTACGTGTGCTAGTCATTTACTTATTCAGTTGAAAACAGGACAGTAGGACAAATAGGAAAAAGTTCCAAAAAGTAGGACAAAGGGAATTAACGGAAGAGTGGAAGTGCTGGATCTGATACAGTTAGGTTGGGCAAAATCTAATGTCCTGAATGTTACAACCAAAAAGTTGGGGCAAGTGTCTGCAAAATATTTGTAACAAATTTTGACTCCCTCCTCGTCCTCATTTTGTTACACAAAAACGAATTCACTGAGCTAGATAGCAAGACAATTTAACTATTTAACTATTGAGTAGAGGTATGTATTTCGACACGAAACAAAATCACGAAAGTCTCATAAAAATTGGACGATATAAGTGCGCTAGACACTTTAATAGGTAAACGTGGCTACAGGTAGCAGTCATTACAAGGCAATTAACTTGATTCATGCACACATATATATACGTAAATGGAATCTTTCGAACTGGATTACTAACTGGATTATAATTTGATCTATCTGCAGCTGAACAAGTCTATTTATTCGATCAATGTACCATTGAAAGTATTTAACATTGCAGAATTTTGCTACATTTGCCCCATTAACCTGTCCGAAACCGTTTGAATTATGAAAAATTCACTCTCACTGCTTTAATAACAATGCAGAAAAATAATGTTGAAAATTGCATAATATAATTGGAGCACCACACTATTAATATACATCACTGTGTGTCTAATAGGTCTAATATCTCAATTAATGAAGTTCACCTTTGTCATAGTCATAGACTGTGTTATGTGGTATGTTTGTACATAAATTTGTTCAGATTGATACGTGATGAATTGAATAACTGTATTATGCACGCAGACAGGTGATCGTTTACAGTCAGAGCGCTTATTTCCTTTGATTATAATTGTGCAACTAGCGAGGTTACAATAAGCTTTGACATCTGTTCTTTAAACAGCTGAAGAGAAATGAAAGCCTTTTAATAGCTAGTTTGGTAGTCAACTACCAGTTTGGTAGTCAACTACCAGTTTGGTAGTCAACTACCAGTTTGGTAGTCAACTACCAGTTTGGTAGTCAACTACCAGTTTGGTAGTCAACTACCAGTTTGGTAGTCAACTACCAGTTTGGTAGTCAACTACCAGTTTGGTAGTCAACTACCAGTTTGGTAGTCAACTACCAGTTTGGTAGTCAACTACCAGTTTGGTAGTCAACTACAAGTTTTGTAGTCAACTACAAGTTTTGTAGTCAACTACCAGTTTGGTAGTCAACTACCAGTTTGGTAGTCAACTACCAGTTTGGTAGTCAACTACCAGTTTGGTAGTCAACTACTAGTTTGGTAGTCAACTACCAGTTTGGTAGTCAACTACCAGTTTGGTAGTCAACTACCAGTTTGGTAGTCAACTACCAGTTTGGTAGTTAACTTTCCGTTTAGCCTTAAATAGACAAACAAGTAGAATAATTTCATCAGTCGTTGTGCAGTTCTCGAATAGTAAACATCTCTGCCTAACATAACCTTTAGAAGTCAATTATAATCTTGGTAGTCCACCACTGACTACCAAATTTTCAAATTGCAATATTAACTGTGAGCTACCAGTTATCAGATAACAAATAGTTATTTGCCTGGTGTTGATTCTCTCACAGCATTGAAATTCTGAATGTTAAATCAGCTACCAGAACTACCAACTACCAAATTACTTATTGTCGGAAAAAGTCTTTTTTCCTAAAGAATACGTTAACAAATGCAAGGTTCGGATCGGGTTCCAGTAAATGTTTAAATTCAGGTTGAACCGAGCAGAATTTGAACGTCTAAGATTTCAGGCTCGAATGAAACTTGACCTGAAACTTTTACTTTCCGGTTTGAACCGAACCTGAGATGAACCTGAAGTTTTCAAACTAGATTAGGTCGGATTCGGGTAACACGAAAGTTTTACATCATAAGCTACCAATTTTCATGAAAATTTCCGGATTTCTTGAAAATGACTGATTTAACTTGACATTTTCAAGTTACGGTCAGGTTCCGGTCAGATTCGGATCGAGCCAATTCAGGTTCAAGTCCGGTTTGAGTTGAACTCGAAATTGATTTTTTTCGGTTCAGGTCAAGTTCGGGTTGCGGACAGACCGAACCCGACCTATTAAACACAAGTTTGAGATTTGAAGAACGAACTGAAAGATAATCGTTATGTAGGTACTACGTACTTTTAACCAGTTCGAGCGCCATAAGATATACATGGCGCAATAATATTAGCGTAATTTCATTCGAGCGCAATACTTTCTTCCTCATCGAAACAGATAAAAAGAATTGCAAGGCGAACTGTATCTACGACCCCAGATTTAATTTTAAATTAATTTGCCTATAAATCGCTGTTCACCGTTACCGCTAGTTCATAAATAATTTTAGTTATTTTCATAGCCATTAGCATCTGCATTCAAAGCTATTATATTGCTATTAATAGTAAAAACATGTCAATCAAACAACTTTTTATTCAAATTTTTCATAAATTCAATAAATATAAACAAGTGTTCCTATCTGCGAAGGCTTTCGAGACGTTGTGTTCTCGCTATGTTTTGAAATAGAAGGAAAATGTCGTCAGTTATTTGAAAGAAGATTAGGCCTACAATCTAAAAGCCACGAAGTCAACAAGAACGAACGGTTTACAACAATTTTTGGGATAGACATTAAACAAGCGCAGCAAGTAGATACGAATCGTGGAATCACATCGTATCACATCATTAATAGTACAAGTTTGGTTTAAAATTCCGTTAAATCGAATATAAAACCAAATGCAACCCTGAAATGATCAGACTGTTTGCCAAAGTATTTACGCTACAATAACGCAGAAACGTTTCCAAATGAACTGATCGAATCATCAAAATATATTTTTGAGTTAAACTGTTGACGTATAGTGAGTCTGCACTCCACACAATTGAGTGGTAAAGGTGTTTGTTCTCTACTTAATTCGATTAAATTAATCAACGAAAATTTCATCATATACGCTTCAAACTCGAGTTGCTGATACAACAGAGAGTATAATGGATAATTACTGACATTCTGAACCTTTTTTTTCGTTATGCATGGCATACGACAACGACTGTGCAAATATTTTAGCAAAATCATTATGTCCGACGACAGGTTAAAATTAAATTAAAAACAAAATTAGTTGTAATAAGCATGCACGAGAGTTTAAAGCTTGTAAAATGGTAACCTGTGCTACGAGAGACGTTTTGTTATTTAAAAATGGGTCAAGTGTTGTTGCTAGCAGGTTTGAGATTTTTGAGTCGATAATTTTGTTTCGCAACAAATTTATTGCGAGGAAGTTGATTCTGTACAGAACCGATGAGTTTTTTCTGGCATTTTTCCAAAACAAAACAACGAAGGGTATAGGAAACCAAAGTATGAAGAAGGTAATGCAAATGAGCAATTCAGTTTCGTTGCGTTGCACCATTGCACATATTATATTGAATTCGTTTGCGTCAAGTTGCAGCTAGTGGTGAGGTGAATTCGATTCCATACAAACTTAGCAGGTGTGACCAAAGTATATAAACACTGAAGGTAACGCAAATCCGCAAGAACACACGGACCCCTACTTTCGGGTGAATATAGTTTTTAATATGTTGGACACAAGTCAAATTAACTTTGTTAGGTTGCATTGCATTGCAACACATGCCAAAACTCAATACTATACAAGACACTTCCAACAACATTATCGCGCCAAACGTCACGGATGCAACATAACAAATCTTATATTCACCCGGAACTTGGGGTCCGCATTTCTTGCTATTCTCTGAGGATTTGCGTTACCTTCAGTAAGTATATTTACCTTGGGTGCGACAAGAAAATCACACAAAAAAATATGACGATAGCAACATTACAAAAATGAATTCACCTCAAAGTCGGGATCCGTAATTTCTCTGATCCGCTGAGGAATTGCATTACCTTCAGTGTTTATACACTTTGTAAGAAACCTCGGTTGGCCACATTGAGTACTTCAATCTTTGAGCTCTATTAGTAGTGACGTTGGTTCACAAAAAATAGGGCTGACATTTGTAATTTTATGACGAAATGTCATGCTCAAATTCTGGGTGAATGTCAGATTTGTTATGTTGCATCTTTGACGTTTGGCGTACTAATGTTGTTGGAACCAAAGTATATAAACATAGTGAAGGTAATGCAAATGCTCAGCGGATCACAAATTTTACGGAACCCAAGTTTCGGGTGAATATAAGATTTGTTATGTTGCTTGCGTGATGGTTGGCGTGTTAATGTTGGTAGAAATGTGTTGCCCTGCATACAATTTTTTGCGTTGAGTATAAGGATGCAACCTAACAAAGTGAATTTAACTAGTGGCCAACATCGTAAAAATTATATTCACCCGAAAGTAGGGTTCCGTGAGTTTTTGTGGATTTGCATTACCTTCAGTATGTTTATATACTTTGGTTGGAACGGCATTGGTTAGAATTGAATTTGACCTATGGCCAAGCCAACGATATAAAAATGATGTTCACCCGAAACTAGGGTTCCGAGACTTTTTGTGGATTTACATTGAGTCCAACACACATTAGCATCTAGTGTCATCGGGAATACGATATTTCTAATGTTTAAATCAGCTAAAATCGGTTAAAACCGGTTTTAACAATAGAAATATCATTTTCCCTAGTGACACTAGATGCTAGTGTGTGTTGGTCTAGTGTGTTTAAATAACTTCAGGATTTCCTCTGAGTATTGAGAGGGATTCTTTTGAAAACAGCCAAGAAAGTTATTCTACCCTAGCCAAAACGAATTTCAAAAACATTCTGAGCGATTCTTTTGAAAATCCACCTATCAAAATCGGACCCATTTCGTCTGGGATGGATGGATATACACATGGTTTGAAAGATCTTTGCCAGTAGACCTCAAACAGGCCTCAGATAGTCTCGACTTGAGACTCTCGAGCTACACCTGGTTGCTGGTGGAAGATCTACGAAGGTGGAAAAAGGGTGTTTTTTAACCTCATTATTTGGCCGCTATAAATGATCGTTCCGGATGAGAGTGGACTCGTTGGAAAGCTGAGCTCAAGTACTTTCGGGTCATGCCTTGTTTGATTAGATTCATTGATATATGTTTGTAAAAATTTACAAGAAAATTTTTCTAAATCTTTGTGAACTTTAGACAGGTCTGGGCTGGTACTGATGACGCTTAATGTGAACCTAATATGCTAGTTGTAGCGTACATTGTCTAAGCTTTCCATTGATACCTCATTTCAGCTACTATTTCATCTTAGATGCATCTAAACCCCATAAGACCTTATTTGGCCCAAAAGCACACGGCTCGTGTAACTGGAGAAATTTTTGTAAGAGAAGTGCAAGTTTTCGGTTTTTGATCATCTTTCACCAGCCACACAGGCTTCGAAGAATTTTTTTGAAAGTGGTTTTGGATTTTTGGGCAGAATGGGCAGAATTTTTGGGCACACATAAAAAAGTCCACTGGAAAATGCGTCCGATTTCGGTAGGCTGTTTTTCAAAAGAGTCTGAGCAATAATTTTGATTATGGATCTTGGAATAGTGCTACTCGACAGTACACCTAAAAAAATCTTGTCCAGCTTAGCTGTAGTCTTTGTACGAATGTACTGTACAAATTCGCGACAAGTACATTATGTTAACGTAGCAGTAATATTTACAGCACAGCTGTATAAATGTACAGTTAAGCGAACGTTGATTCCCTGATCCAAAATTAAAAATTGTACAGAAAATATAGTCAAAATCCACCATTTTTCATTGTTATATTATTTAGTACGTTAAATTATATTAACTAAATTAACTAAATTGAAAAAAAAAAAAAAAAATTGGCGCTAACTGCGGCTAGAACCCATAACCTCCGACACTCTAGTCCACCACCTTACTCATGCGCCAACTCAGAACTTGTGTTTGGTAAACGATATGTCAAAGAGATCTTATAATATCGTACGTCTCCATAGTACTGTTTTTCTGAACATTAATGTTCAGCTGAGCAGTATTGTGAAATTGAACTTCAAAAGTTCTCATATTCTTATACTGTTGTGCTGTAATGTAAAATGTCAAAATATCGAAAATAATTGAGAAATACTAGAAATTTTTTTTATTTTTTTTTAGTAGATTTCGTTAAAATTAATCCTAAATTTGTACCTGTACATGACACAAATTCCACCAATGGAGTGGCTTCTATTCTTAACAAAAATTACCCTACTCTATTTATCCAGAACCATGGAAACTTTGTTTTTTTTTCGAAAAATGTGTTTTTTCAATTAGTAGTTTTCATTTATTGAAACTGATTGTCCGAACTTAGTCCAAACTAGGCATGCCCTGAAAGTACTTGACTTCAGCTTTCCAACGAGCGCACATTTAGCAGCCGTAAAATGAGTCCGAAAAACATCCTTTTTCGACCTTCTAAGGTCAGCCACTATCAACCAAAAGTGACTAGAGACTATCTGAAGCCTGCTTTGAGATCTAAGGGCAACATTTAAAACCATGTATATATCAATCATAGACGAAATGGGTCCGATTTGGATAGGTGGATTTTCAAAAGAATTCCTCACAACAACTTTTAAAGCCTTTTACCTGTTGAGAAAACGGATTGTATTAAGTTGTTGATATCCAAAATAGAATTTATCGTCATTTACAATTATTTTATTGATCAACAAGAAAACAGGACTTTCGTCGGCTTAATTTTCGACGTATTTAGTGGTGGACACCAATCACTGAGCGAGAAGTACCACTAAAATAATTTATTATCGCCCATAAGACTATAACCTCAATATTACTAAGAATGAAAATGTCAGTAGCAACACAAAAAATACTTAGGTTATGTTTATATATAGATCATCTTCATAGCCGATTGAAATGTCATCCACGTCAAGAAATGCCATCCCAACGCACTGCTCCTAGCATGAACATAAGAAATATTTGGAGGCTAATGAAGTCACAGTAGGCACTGCGTTTCTTTCGTAAAGATAAATATAGATAGATGACTTGTTTTCGTTGTATGAGTTAAAACACACAATACAATCAATCTTAAGCGGTAGCTGTCATCACAAAAGCCTCCAAATTGGATATTTGTCAAAGTAGTGTTCATGCTAGGAGCAGTGCGTTGGCCATCCACGTTAAAAAAATTTCATACACATGAATGAATGAACGAAACATTTAACGAAACTTAAGTGAGGTTACGTTTGAATAATAGTCGGTTCGTGCTTGGATCATTTTGTTCGGCGAAACCGTTGCAAATCTATAATTTGTTTACGAAAATAGTTATTTATGTATAACTCGGTGCGTTAATCCGTCTTATTTACATAAAATCTGGTTTCTACATTTAGCATACTTTAATAGAAATTTTACCGACCCTGAAAATAGTTAGTCATAAATTTGTTTGATGTGATTTCATCAAAGATTCCATCGCATAAGGAATATGAAATGCTTTAAATTGATATCCGGAAGGATAAAAGATGCGAGTAGAGGCATCAGAAAATCTGCTATCTACAACGACAGCTTTTACCGTCAATTACACTAAAAAAAATCTTTCA
Organism: Bradysia coprophila; assembly: GCF_014529535.1. Lineage (NCBI taxonomy): Eukaryota > Metazoa > Arthropoda > Insecta > Diptera > Sciaridae > Bradysia > Bradysia coprophila. The sequence goes on along the minus strand of NW_023503496.1, from coordinate 3,799,039 downwards.
TTATTCCAGTTCATTTATTCACCGCTGAATTTATGAATTACGAATAAATCTAGAATTGTATTGAAATGTCATGCAGTTTTTAGTCTTGATATTATGGAAGTTTCCACGACCTACATTCAATTTGAATTATTCAAACTGTCATTCGTTCAGCTATATTGTACATTTTACATCTCAATAGTACTTTGGATCTGTCACAAATCATGTACTGCTCTGCTGTACAAATTCGCGACAAGTACATTTGGTAACTTAACAGTGCAGTAGTACATCTTAGCTGTACATAGTACTGTCATTCCGTTCAACATTCAACAATTACGTAGAATATACAGATATGCTGAAAACTAATGTTCAGCTATGTTGTAAAATGAACAGCAGAGTTACCATACGCAAATATTTTTTTATAGGTGTAGAATGGTCAGATTTATTGAGGTGGCATGTTGGTTCCTAAAGTTACACCACTCCTCACGGTCCAACGTCTTCCCAGTTAAGAAACTTTAGAAAATTTCTGAGGTTCTTTTGGGCTCTCTTCCCAGTTCTAGAATTCAATGAATTTGACGTTTTTCCGAGGTTTTCTTGGGTTATCTTCGAATCTTTTGGGAATATTAGGTTCACAGTAAGTTAGTTCCCAAAATTCCGCAAACCCAGATGATCCACCATCTTCCCACTTGCAAAAATCCAAAAAAAATTGCAAAATTTGTCAGGTTGTTTGGATGTCCGCCTGGAATTTTTATACAATTTTGCGAATAATGTGTTGGTTCCCCAAATTCCAGCAGCCCCATGGTTAACACATGATATGGTTTGGATATCAACGGTAACGGTACCATTAGTAGAAATGTAACTTGCTACACACACAACAACGTATCGAATTTCTTGAATTTGATGCGAACGATGTTGTGTGAAGCTTCAGTGACGAGTAGAAAACGTTGGCAACTTACATATGTGATAAGATAACTTGAAGATGAAGATGTTTCCACTCTGGTCAGGATTTATAATTTTATTGTAAAACGTCGGCGCCACTTACTTGAATAAAATTTTCCAGAAACATCCAAAACTGCTTCCATTCGGAACTTCTCCAGCATATGACACGGTCATTTTATTGGACTAACTGTTTGAATTGGTTCGACCTCTTTGCGTTATCCACTTCTTCGATATATCCACTTATTAACCCGAACGGATGCACCAAACTCATTTACATTTAGTCGATTTAATAATACATTCAATGGTCAATCGACCGTCACTATTTTCGTCGTTTCGTTAAGACACATTAAAAACGAAATTTATTTTGTAATTTTCTAATTGGATTTATCTCGACGTACACAACACATTAACCAAAACATTTTTCTTTATTCATCGTCACACTGCATTATCATTGATGTAAAAGCTGTAAGCACACAAAATGTTATGGTTTTGGTGTCACATTTTTAATTCGAACAAAAAAAACTCGTCGGTTTGATTTGAAGTGATTGTGAATGGAACAAAGGCTGAACACAATTGGAAAATGTTTGGATTCGAAGAAGTTTCAAGCAAAACCACAAATATATCACAAAACATGATGTTATGATCAGCGGTTGAATGCCACGTGAGATTGTATAGGTTTTGCAGATCGTACAGCTCCTTCCCAAAATACGCCACAACTCTCTTCCACTGAACTAATTTCAATTCAAATCTTCTATCGTAGACCAGAAACAGAGAACCTAAAGGCTAAGGGTAATTATGCTATCCAAAAAAATGCATGACGCACTATTTCAGAAAGGGGTACGGAATGTGGAGTGGAATTACAACGAAGTTTTATCTGACATTGGGAAGACAACGGGGCTTCTTTTTGCGACTTTTTAAGAGTGATATCGCCAAAACTTCAGGTGATTTTTGTAACTTTGGGAACAAGCGGTCTCCGATTTTAATGAGTGATAGCTCGTTGGATTCGCCTTTTAATTCTAGGAAACACGTATCTTTCACTTTTTCGAAAAAAAATTTACTTTCTGTGAAAAGTGTTCAAAAGTGAACACATGTCAGAGGGTACCGAAAACAGTTTTTCGACAATAACTCAAGAAACAATTATTTTAAATTATTGTAATGTTGTACGAATGTCGGCCTTGGAAAGACCTACAGGTAGAGTATACGCACGGCTTGGTGCGAGTAGATCCGCGAGATTTATTATTAAAAATATAGTGAATGATCAGAGAGTCCGCCTTCTCTGCAGCTTCTATGTTCCGCGGAACTGAGTATGGGGTGTTGTAGCTGGCCTCACCCACTATCGTCCCACATATAAATGAACCCAGTACTTTTGTGCTGCAAACCTACCGAAGTCTTGTAAAAAAAGTTGGTGCCAAAATGCATATTTTTTCCTTCTTTCTGTACGCCCAACTGCTGAAACAGCGTCTGGAACGCTTCTACGGGAATAATTTCATATAGTCTACCATTCTGTTTCCTTATACGCTTCGCTATGTCGCGAACATAGATCGTTATAACCCATACTCAGTTCCGCGGAACATAGAAGCTGCAGAGAAGGCGGACTCTCCGAACATTCACTATATTATTAGTAATAACTCTCGCGGATATACTCGCACCAAGCTGTGCGTATACTCTACCTGTAGGTCTTTCCAAAATAATTGTTTCTTGAGTTATTGCCAAAAAACTGTTTTCGTTACCCTCTGACATGTCCTCAATTTTGAACCTTTTTCACAGAAAGTAAATTTTTTTTCAAAAAAATGGCAGATACGTGTTCGCTAGAATTAAACGACGAATCGAATGAGCTATCACTCATTAAAATCGGAGACCGCTTGTTCCCCAATCACCTGAAGTCTTGGCGATATCACTCTTAATCTGAAATTTCGGAATATTTCTGAATAAGTTCCGAAAAATTCGGAATAATTTTGACAGAATTCGATTTTTTTCGGAATTCTGTCAAAATTAATCCGAATTTTTCGGAATTTTCAGATTTTAAATTCCCAAAATTGGAGAATTTTTTTTTGAATCGGACACACCATTTTTGTTTCCGGACGTTTATGGTGCTATCGATAGGGAATTTACAGGTGATCATTTCGTAGAAGTTTTTTTTTTTAAACGACCTCTGCGGCTCGGGGCGACTCTAAGAAAATTTCAAAATTTCAAAATCATGACTTTTTCCGAAAAATTTTCCCCGAAATGAAACGACCCGGCCGGTTTTGATCTAATATTAGTTTGTAGAGAATTGAGAGACGATTCTAATAGAAGTATCGTCGGGTCGAAAGGTTGTAGCTGTGAGTCAGGGTGAGGCATCAAAGTCCAATTTTGTGGTTTTGTCAATGAGCACCCCAACCGATTTTGATGAATGGGAAAAGAGTAACTATAATTCACTGTCATTTTTACGTTAGCAGGACAACACAGAAGGATATGGTAATATGGTATACTCATCACGAAGCTCTTATGCACATAAGTCTGTCACAGTTCCAAATTAAATTTTATTCATTTTGTTAGTCGGATGCGGAAATTTCTGACACAGAGGAATCCGAAGTCAATTCCATAGCAGTGAACATGTCTTCCAATAAAGTAGCCATTAGCTCAGATAATTCTTTAAACATCGTTTTCGCCTTATTTACACTTCGTATTGCGTCCTTCTTCACAGCGTCGTATCGACGAGCCTTTATACCCTCACTTATGTATTCCTCATAAAACCGGACATATTCATCCAACTCGCGTACCTTTGTTTTGAATATTTTGGGTGGTTTCTTTCCATTTGTTTCTTTATATTCCCGTACAAATTTGTCGATCTCCTTGTCCATGTCAAATTTGATATCTTGCAGGTAAGTTAACAATGCTAGTTAACGGTAGAAATCGTTCTAACTAACGAAATAAAATTTTATGATCAGTCGCTAGTTCTTTGTAATGGAATATTTTGACATTATACATAAGCTTCGTGAGTCCCTTCTTGGTGCCGAATTTCCGTCTGCTATTCTTTGTCGTCGCCGTTCAGCATAATTTCCTTCATATAAACGCCGTGCACTCATTTTTGATTGATTTTGATTTAGAAAAACTATGAATTTTCAGGACAAAAAATTTTGATAAAATGTTGTTTGTTTCGGTTTTAAATATGTTAGTAGTAAACTGAGTTTAGCTAAATTCGATGTTTTTCATAGCCAACTGTAATTTCAGTTATAATTCAAGCGGTAATTTAGTCAATTTGAATTTAAGAAACACGAGAAAATTGAACAGGGAAACTTATCATGATTCATTAACCTGTCACATACGACCTGTTATCGATAACGACGACAAAAATAATGACAAGCTCTGGGTAATATGGTCCTTTATAAAAGTAAAACGCATGTTAACAAAATTGAAGTACAAGATTTGAAATCAACAGATTAAAAATAATTTGATCGATCGAAGTAATAGATTCGATAATAATGCTGGTCTGCAACAGATTAAGTGCAACGGAGCAAGGAAGCGCATTTACAAACTTCTTCTGTAACGACATGTGAACAAATTTTTTTGACAATGTGAGTATACTAGACAGTTTGCGCAAATGACGTATAAATTATAGATCTCTTCGTTTGGTGAAACTGATGACGGAAACGTGAGGAATGGTGGGGAAAAGTGTGCAAACTAATTGAAACCAACTTCACAATTTCACATAGTAATGAATAAGTGAGTGCGTCCAATTCTTTGAAATGAATGTAAATGAACTAAATACGGGGAATTCCCTTAGAAGCAAAGTTGGTTGTCATTAGTTTGCACACAAAACTGAACCATCGATCGTCACGCCAGCGGTCATTTTAGTGATCTATAGGTCAACTTATAAGTTGGAAATTATAAGTAATCGTTGAGAACGTCTTGTATGAAGATGTGACTTATAATTTCCAACTTATAAGTTGACTTATGAATTAAACGTCATTTGCGCAAACTGTCTACTATTGGCAACGCTGCGTGTATTCTGGGAACTTTGGGAGCTTTGGGACCGGATAGAGTAGATGATTTTTATTTTGTTGTAACCTTTGATTTTTGAAAAGATCGTTTTTTTACGGGCTGCGCCTTGTGAGCAGTGTTTTTTTTCGCATATTAAAATAGAGATAATAGTTTACATATGCAAATGTATCCAGATGAACCAAATTTGTTTTTACAAAATAAGAAGTTGAAAAGTAGAGTTCAGGTCCGGACTGGCCATATATGGCAACTAGGCAAAGCACAAGTGCGCCTTTTGGATTTTGCGCCTTTTAAGAAATAAAATGTATGTACTATTGTATCGCTGGTCTAGATGATATTATGAAACGTAAAAGGCGCTAATTGTAATTTCTATATTTTGTCGTTGAAAAACACGAAAATTTTCGCCTGCGCCGCTAATGAAAGAAATCGTTAAACCTTCAACGGAATACAGTTTCACCTTCGATTTCTGTCGAAAGAAATGAGTTTTCTTTAGTTGCTTGACGGGTCAGATTCTTTGACTGTCTGTCTGAATTTCGATTTTGGTTACCTCAATTGGAAATGAAACTCATTGAACAATCCATTCTTATTCCATACAAAGAAACACCAAGAAATCAGTTCGAGAAATTTTTTCGGAATAATTCCTAGATTACTACTCCGATGTTTTCAGAATTGTACCAAATGTTTTTGGTGTTGTTGGTGAAACTTTGGGATTTTTAAACGGAAAGTTCGGTTGGTCGATTTTCACATGATTATGATTTAGCCTAAATACGACTAAAATAAAAAAAAACAGTCAAGAAGAATCGCCAAAGTAAAATCGCCAAAAAAAATTTCTTGGCGATTCTTCAGACTTCGGCGTTTCTTCACACTTTGGCGATTTTTCTTGGTGTTTCCTCGTTTTTTGTTATTTTGTTAAATCACAAGAAAAATCGGCAATGCGAGAAGAAACGCCAAAAAATGTGAGGAACGACCAATTTTCCATTCTTGGCGTTTCTTCGTCGATTCTTCTTGGTGTCTCTTCGCACTTTGGGGTTTTTTCAGGTGATTCAGCAAATCAACAAAAGATGATAAAACTCCAAAAATCTCTAAAGTTTAAAGAAGCGTCTTCACATAAGAAACTGACAAAGCGGAGAGACATAAACATAATCATTATATAAAATTAAAGCAAAATTATTTATTCACCCCGCTTGCTTTTGAGACTTTAGGTTGCATGGGTCCTGAGACGAAGAAATTTGTAGAAAAATTGGGATCATTAATGAAAAAGGCAACTGGTGAGGCTAAATCAAAGGACTATCTTTTGCAACGAATTTCAATCGCTATACAACGTGGAAACGCCGCCTGCATTTTGGGCACATTAGGGAAAAATAGAATAGATGATTTTTATTTATTGTAAATTTAATATCTTTTTTCGGAAAAGATCGCTTTTTTACAGGCTGCGTCATTATTGTGAGCAGTCTTTTTTTGCGCATTTAAATAAATTTGTTGTTGTTTAGAAACGTTATTTCGTAGAAGGATAAAATGGCTAGGATCTTACGAAGCGCGTTTATGTTACATTTTGTAAAAGGTTAAAATTACTATGATCTCGCGATGTGCCTTTATATTACATTTCGTAGAAGGATAAAATTGCTAGGATCACACTAAACGCTTACGTTTCGTAAATGGATAAAATTCGCTAAAGTGTGATGAAACGTGAAGATATAAACAAATCATTTTTGTGTTTTTTCACACCTCGACGATTTTTTTTGCGTTTGGTGATTCCTCTTGTCGATTGACCATTTTTTATTTTTTACATCGCCAGAAAAAATCGCCAAATTGTGAAGAAACGCCAGAAAGACAAATTTTCTATTCGTGGCGTTTTTTCCCATTTCTTAGCTTTTCTTCCGTTTTCTGACGTTTCTTTACACTTTGTGGATTTTTCTTGGCAATTTCTTTTTTTGGCGATTCGATATTGGTGATTCATCACAAGAATACTAAACGAGCCATCAGAACAGTCGGAGCGTTTGCTGCGACTGAGCCCCGTACAAACCCGTATATCTATTGCGTACGTGACCCTATTGCGTCTGTCACCCTACTTTGACCGTAAACATATTGCGCCGGTTAATGTAGTTAAAGTAAAATTATTATGGAATGTGTACATCTTAGAAATTGCGCATAGCGCAATTACGAAGCCCCGTACGACGTTCCTTTCAAATGAAACAAAAATTTCAAATAGCCCTAAAATTTTAATTTATTGAGTATAAATACACATAGGGCCCTAGTACCGGCCTTAGTCCGAGGACCCAATTTTTTTTTTTTTTCAACTACATTCTATTCGGCCTTCGATTACCTTCTAAATTAAACAAAAATTACGACAAACGGATGAAATTTACGCGAGTTGTATGTAAAATACACATAGGGCCCTAGTACCAGCCTTAGTCCGAGGACCCAAATTTTTTTTTTTTCAATTACATTCTATTCGGCCTTTGATTACCTTCCAAATGACACAAAAATTACGAAAAACGAATGAAATTTACTCGAGTTCAATGTAAAATACACATAGGGCCCTAGCAGTGGCCTTAGTCCAAGGACCCAAATTTAATTTTTTTTTCAACAACATTCTATTCGGCTTTTGATTACCTTCCAAATGACACAAAAATTACGAAAAACGAATGAAATTTACTTGAGTTCTATGTAAAATACACATAGGGCCCTAGTAGCGGCCTTAGTCCGAGGACCCAAATTTAATTTTTTTTTCAACAACATTCTATTCGGCCTTTGATTACCTTCCAAATGACACAAAAATTACGAAAAACGAATGAAATTTACTCGAGTTCAATGTAAAATACACATAGGGCCCTAGTAGTGGCCTTAGTCCAAGGACCCAAATTTATTTTTTTTTTCAACAACATTCTATTCGGCTTTTGATTACCTTCCAAATGACACAAAAATTACGAAAAACGAATGAAATTTACTTGAGTTCTATGTAAAATACACATAGGGCCCTAGTAGCGGCCTTAGTCCGAGGACCCAAATTTAATTTTTTTTTCAACAACATTCTATTCGGCTTTTGATTAGCTTCCAAATGACACAAAAATTACGAAAAACGAATGAAATTTACTTGAGTTCTATGTAAAATACACATAGGGCCCTAGTAGCTTTTCATTTCTAAGGCCCTAACTCACGGTCCACTCACCCGATTTTAAAAAACTTTTTTTTCCTGGATTGGTATTGACAATACCTATCATTTGCCGTGTCATTTACATTTCCATCGTTTATTTTGCCATAAATATCACCAAAAGACCTTAAATCACTTAGGTGGCCCTAACTCACGAAGGGCCGACCCGAATATGCCCATCTTCGAACTTAGCCTCACTATTTTGACTATCTTTCAGGGAAAAAAAAAAATTTGAAATCGGATTTGATTTACTCAAGATATCGACGTGACGGACAGACGGACAGACGGACAGACGGCCCAAATTTTTATTGCGGATTCGTCATCTATGAACATAGGCAAACACTTTGCCCTTACCGTCTGCTTCGAATTCCATCAATTACACACGGCATCGTAATCCTATAAGCCCCTTCGTACTTCGTACGGGGCTAAAAATCAGGGAAATCGGTTTATTAGCGTTTTTCACTTTTAATGTATTTGGTAATTTTCTAATAATTTTTATTTTAATCCTAAGCAAGTTTTCAATAGAATTCAGCTTCGAACGGTTCATAAAAAAAAATTCGCTCGCTCTGCTCGCGTAGTATACTTAACAATTTAGTACTTTTATCAATTCCAACTGTAGCATAACAAACTGTATCCGAAATAATGTATAGGATTTGTGCAAGTAACAGCTGAAAGAGAGCATATGCTTATATTCTTTCTAAATAATAAGTTTTCGTTTTTTGCGCCTTTCGACTCATCGCACAAGTGCGCCTTTTGGGAGCCAGTCCGGCCCTGGTAGAGTTTTTGTTGCTATTTTTTCGATCGACAAATCTTGTCTAAATAGATGCATGTCATGTGCATTTGGTATGTAAATTAGTTGTCATTTTCACAAAGATGACCTCAACCTTTGAAAAATTTCTATGAAATTTTATTTTTTAGAGGTTAGCTTTGTGAAAATGACAGTTAAATGCATCATATTGAATGCACTTGACAATTAAAAAGCATTTATAGTGAAGTGAAAATAACCCGTATGTTAACCAAATTAGTAAATAAAATGTTTAAAAAAAAACAATTTTGTTTGCATCGGTATCAGAGTTGTCAAAATTGATGACCTCTTATTGGTTTATAACGAACTAAAACGACCACCCCTTAAACACTTCACGTCATTTTTGGTTTGATAACACTGTGACACTTTAAACGTCAGTCAATATTTTTGTTTGGTGATTTCACAGCACTGCTACTAGCATGAACACTGAATTGACAAGTGTCAAATTTGGAGGCTTTAGTGATACGAGCTACCGCTTAGGATTGTTTGTATTGTATGTTTTAACTCATACAACGAAAGCAAGTCATCTATATGTACAACAGAAACGCAATGCCTTCATCAGCCTCCGAATATTTTCTATGTTCATGCTAGAAGCAGGGCTGTGGTGATTTCCATGTTTACGTTTTGTTCAAATTCTGACCCTATCGCATACAATGAGAAAATACAACCTTATTTGCCCGATAAATCACGGTTGCGGTACGAGGCTGAGTATGCAAAATTCATGAAATGGCAAGAAGCACAAGACACGAATTCATTCACAGAGGAAGTATTGCTGGAGTATTTCAGTGAGATGGCAAAAACAGTAGCACCAACAACACTACGCACCGCTTATTCAAAGCTGAAGCCTATGCTCAGTTCTAAGCATAATGTCAGTATTGGCGAATACTCTCAATTATTTGCTTTTCTGAAAAAGTCGAAAAAGGACTTCATCAGACATCAGTAATAACCTACTACGTCTATTCACCGCAGACGAAGTAAATACATTTTTCCAAGAAGCGTCGGATACGGATGCAGGTTAAGTTAGCCCAAAAGTTTTCTTAAAATTTTGGCGATATCGCTAACTTAAAACGATTTTGCGCTACAATAAATCTACGGTCGTATGGAATTTTGAGAAATCTTCCATACGGTCGTATCGGGTTTTGAGAAAACTTTCTGAGTAATCTTCTGTACGGCCGTATCGGATTTTGAGAAAACTTTCTGTATTTGAAATCATCAGAAGTGATGTGTTTCCGCGTATCTAATAAAATGACGATCTGCGTGACTTCCCCAGAGTTTATAGCCTTGATCCTCAAAGACCAGTTAATAGAAAATCCTCAAAGAAAATCCGCAAAAACCTAGAAAATCCTTTAAATGGCTCAAGAAAATCCAATAAAAAGATGAAAATCCTTGAAAATTTAAAAGAAAATCCTTTGAAACTCCATCCGGAATCAGTAAAAAATCCTTGAAAAACGATACAGTCGGAGGCAGTGAAATTTCATCATGAATTTGCTTCAGCTGTTTTTCAGCTGATCCATCCATACATACAATCAAAACTGTTTGTACTTGTTTATACGGTTGAAGCTGAACATGCGCGCTCGTGGTAGTGGTAAAAATGTATAAACAGTTTTGACTGTTTGACTGGATCAGCTGAAACAAATTTTTGCTGACATTTCACTGCCTCTAACTGTAGGAAAATACTGAGAGAAATGCCAGTGTGAAAATACTTTGTCAACGAAATTTACAAATATCTGCCCCTCGGTATTGATTGCACCAGTGTATCATAATCTGCACGACCTCCCTAAAGTCTCCTTGATAGTCTGTGACACCCAAGAGAAACTGAGTCTAAATCATGGTTTCGTTTCACTACGACGTTTCTTATTTTCAAAAAAACAGATCATGCCCGCTGCTTATACATCCAAATTACCAATCTGATTCAGTCCGAGTGATTCTCAAGCGATCTGCCGCATTTCGGCTAACTTGGGAATGTTCATTCCGCCATTTCTATGCGGAAACTGACGTGTATCTTCCACGAGAACATCGCAACCAATTCTTCTATTATTTCTATATCAATCTGTTCGATAAACATTCGAAGAACGTGTGTACGCAAACAATTAACTGAGCATTGATTTGTCGACTTAGAACTGGTATATTCAATTGGAAATACTTAAATGTGAAGAGAAAAAAATGTGTAACTATGTAACCAATCGATTGGTATAGTATAACAGGTTTACAACCTTAATGACCTTTCGTTTCGACTCAACTGTAATTGTACGTACATATAATAATAACAACAACGGCACAGGAAACTTACATTCGCCTGGCTTTTTTGAATTTTTGCACAGCAACAAACAAAACAAAAAAAATTTATAAAAATCTAACGAAATGAGATGGACATGCCATCATTGCATGGAACGATGATGGATTTAAATATTTGGTAAATGAAAAAAAAATCATGCTCGCGTTGTGTTTTGCCTTATTTTCTCCACTCAATAGGCCATGACAAAATTGAGTTTTCTTGACGACTAGAATGACATTTCTAGTAAGAAAAATGCAGCACTTTCTCTCCCGTGGGAAAAAATAGAATTTTTCTTATGCAAACTGCCACTTTACTTATGTTTTCAAAATTAGCATGGCGAATCGATGTGGAGAAAAATCGCAAAACACGCACGCATGAAAAACGTAGCGTTCACCTCTGGGAGAAATTCGAAATTCCAATTCCTGCAATTTCGCTTTTGAGGGAATTTCCCATTTTCTTCCCTCGGTAAACAAATAACTATTTTTGCAAGAAATAATTCAAAAAACTAAAATTGAAAGTCGAATCAAATGTACACACCGAACACAATAAATAATTATGGGAGAAGTTATAGTGTCACTAGTCACTATATTCAAATATATTCAGCGCTACATCAACCGTAAAGTGAATTTTTAATTCAAACAAAATACACCTGTAGTAACATAATGGTGCTGTGTTGCAGCGTGTACGTGTATTAATACAAATTGGGTTACAAATTAGTATACACATCAGATGATCAATATTATGCTCTTCATTATATGTGTACACACACCGTATCAATAAATAAGAGGTCAGGGGAATGAAAAAAAAGACATCTCAGGTAAGACCGCAGTGTTCGGTTCAATTGAAAATGAATTCCATTTTTGCCACGAATTTAAAGAATTTCGAAAATGGGTAACGTGTTATTGATATGCAGTGTGCACAACATTTCTGAATTTATTTATATTTTTTTAAATTCGATTGAAACGTTTCTCTCGTCGATCAAATCACTTTTCCATTCATCGATTGAATGTTTTGGTTAAAGTGACAGAAAAACAAAAGAAAATTCTGACAACAAAAAAGTGACGTTGCATTTCAAACCACAGCAATTCAAATCAAAACTCGCAACGATGTTTTTAGATGTTTCGTATACTACGCCTGTTGCACGTACAATATTTTTATCCACTTTTTTTTTGCATCAATTACACATTCATATTTCCCACAATCGACTTCTAATTGAATCGAAAATAATTATTCTTAATGCACAGAAAGACACTGGCAGTCACATTTAACAGTTTTATTTTATTTTATCAATTTTCACAAGAACATCTCCCTCACAACGAGAATTTCAACAATTTAGTAAAACAATAAAAAATTTTAATGAAAGAAAAACGTGTTTACGACACCCATCCACATACAATCCAATACACACCGATCCGCGGAAGGAACTTTGAATACTGGTTTCAATTTTTTTCGATTTTATTTTTATTAAACTCTCACACGTTGCGATCACGATCGCCCCACCACTTTTCTTTTAATTGTTGCTTTTTTGGATGCATTTTAAGTTTGCTCTCCGAAAAGTGGAATGGTGTGTGCGTACGATTAAAAGTTTGCTGCAGTCGAGTGTGTGGTGTGAGTCTTGAATATTGGAGCTTTGAGAAGCGTAGTTGTTTTTCCGAGTATATTGCTGAAATATAGTGGTTTCGTGAAGAAATCCTTATTTATGACTGAAAATACTCAGAAAACCCGACTTTTTGTTCACGAAAAACATTGGGAAGAAAATAGGAAATTCCAAGAAGAGGGAATCGCTTGAGTTGGAATTTCCTATTTTCTTCCAGACGTGCACACAGCGTTTTTCATACGTGCCAGGTGTTTTTTTATCACGAAACAAAAACATCGATTGGTTACACAATTTTTGAAAACAAAAGTAATAAAGTTCGGGGACATTTTCTCCCCAGAAGAGTCATCAGACAAAACGTTATTTTCTCATGACCTTTTGAGTCGACAAAATGCGGTTCATCACGCCGCACATGTGCAATAATTATTTACGTTTATATCTTGGGCAATTTCTGGAGTTGTGCATATGAAAGTTCCCAAAATGAATGGTACAAGACAGTGCATACGTGCTTATATGTAATTTTTCGCAATTCCGGTCCATAATCATCACCTTTCCATGCATCCATTTAATGTCGTTTTGAAGGTATTTATTTCACTGGATTCCTGGACACAGTGCGATATTTTTTTTTTCGCACGCTAAAGAACCTATTACCTTCAACTAAGGCTAAATTTTTATAAATAAAAATCTTGCATTGACCAGAAATCGAACCCCCGACACCAAAAGGTTTTTGAACACAAAGCAGCGACTATAGCCATTCGGCTATAGAGTCACACAATTATACCGAACGTATTGTTGAAGCGTATATTGACTCGGCTTCGCCTCGGGTCGACAATCGACATCTAGTGCGAAAAAATACCTTCATACCTACCTTGGTAGATAAATAACTATTACATGCTTTTGTTTTCGCAAGGGTCGAAAATTGTGTATTACAACCCTAGACATGAAATAGTATTTCATCTGTCTAGAACGATAATCTCGAGCTTATCTCTCTAGGGAGTTTTTGTTTATCTCGATATATCTGTTCTCGACAGATAAAATATGATATGCACCTATTGCCAGACTGTTATTTTGACGTGTAGCTATTATGGCCCACGCCTTCGGCTAGGGCAATAATGTCCAACACGTCAAAATATCAATCTTGGCAACAGGTGCATAATATATATTACATGACTAGAGATAAAAAGTAGAGTTTTCGTGTGAAGTTTGTTGATCCGAGGCGAAGCCGAGGTCAATATACACACAAAAACGAGATGGCGTCGAAAGACGTGCTTAAAACATGAAAAGTATGGTTTTCGACGCATGTAGCATGTAAAGTAAATTGACTTAAAGCTCAAAGGATGTAATATTCATTATCTGTCGAGAACAGATATAAATTAAGATTGGCTCACCTAGTTTGTGTATATTACGTAGGTGGAAGCACGGGGTTTCAGGGGGTTTCGAACATTTAGTTTTTTCATGCTGCAGATATTGCAGTGTCAAATTCTGTCCAAGATGTGACATATTTGCAAGGTATTGGCCTTTTTCACAAAGTATAATCAGCGTAACCTTCGTAAAAAGAATCTTGAATCTGACAAGAGCACGTGTGCCAACGTGTAAAAAACAAATGTTCAAAACCCCCTGCTGAACCGTGGCGATCCTCTTGTCAAACGGACAGTACATAAACAAATTCCATCATTTATATCGAGACAAGTAAAAACTCCCTAGAGAGATAAGCTCGAGATTATCGTTCTATACAGATAATAGTATTTTACATGTTTAGGCCCTTAACTAGGCGTCGTTTAGGCGTCGATAGTAGTTCTTAAGAGCTCGACAAAATTATCCAAAATTGACCTAATGCACGTCCCCGAAGCATGAAAAATTCATAAATAGTCTTTTGATCTTTGATGTAAAATTCTTACTATGGGTGTCTGTGCCCATTATAAATAACCGTTTTTGTCGAATTTACTGAAATTTACCAAAGTGTACCGAAAATTTACCGAATTTATTTCTCGGTAAATTCTGCGAATTTTCGGTAATCTTTGGTAAACAAAGTTACCAACAATATGCCGTGTTGGGTGTAACACAAGTTGATTCACTACACGTTCCAATTTGACCGACTGCTTGGAAAGGTTATGCATCACTTATACTTAAACAATAGTCCTGTTATACATGCACAGGTACAAGAAACTACCATCTGATATGAAATCTATACAATCTATACATGTGGAAGTTGTTCAATACTTGGCAGCATACTTTAACACTTAACTCAATTTTGTTAGCAAGAAATTCAAGTCTTCGAAACGAAAACGAAACGAAAACGAAACGAGAACGAAAGTTTTACAAAAAAATGCGTCACAAGTGGCAGATGCTGAGGAAACCCCTCATACGACAATAATCATCTGCCACTTGTAACGCATTTTTTTTGTAAAACTTTTGTTGTAAAATCTCATCGGTAAACTTCTAGTTGACCTATTTTCTTGTTAAAATTTTCTTGGTAATTAATTACGTTAAGGCGCAGAATGCGTCACCAAAACTGATATCAAATGTTTTGGAAGTTTAATTTTTACTAGCCTAGCGTCACCTTTTCCTCTTTTGAGGTTTTTGTGGGATAGCAATATAGTAAGAACGTGTGGAACGAAGAAAAAGAAGAATTCGCCTAAAAATTTCTAACATAATTGAGGTGGCTGTCGTACGTTTTAGTATTACATATCGGTGCACCAAATAACGGCATAAAAATAAAACAACATTATCTCTACAAAAGACCTTCTTAACATGCGCTTAATTAGCGTGTTTTCTTAACAAAAAAACAAACTTAATTCGATAAGCTCAAAAAACACAGATTCGAAAGAATCTATCGACTTGACTCAAATATAATAAGGGTATTCACGCCGTAAGTGCGGTTGAAATTCAAAATGGAAAGTGCGAAGGTCTTTCTAACGTAGCGTTATTTTCATACAATGAAGCGTTGAAATGTATTTTCGGTTCACTTTTTCATCGAATCGTTCACTTAAAATTCAAATTTTAGGCAAACTTACGGTGTGAATTCGCGGTTGCGAGCTTATGCTCGAGTATATCCAGTATATCTGAGGATATCCAGTATCTCGAGTGTCGACAACTGTCAACTGAAAAAAAAAATTAATTGTCGAGTCGACTGATTTTGGATCGCTATCTCAGGTTTCCGGCGAAGCAATTAGTTTATTCAATCGGATCAATATCGGCCAAGCGATAAGACTTTAAAAACGTGCAAATTAAAACATTTTCTCAAAGTCATATCGCTTGGCAGCTATTGTTCCGACTAATTGCTTGAGATTGCGCACTTGACAGTGGCATTTTGTTTGACCGAAATCCGTCGACTCGAAATTTAATTATTTTTCAGTATACAGTTGTCGTTATACGATTTATACTCAAATATAGATTGGTTCCAAGGTCATTTCGAAATATCAGATTTCATCAACAGAAGGTAACTTAACCTCAACTTTCATGTTGACGAAAATTTTAACGAAAAATTTACAAATAAATTGGGCGACGTTTAGGTTATGTTCATCTATGTGGATGAAATCGTTGTCGTTAGTGTTGTCAAAGTTCGGGTTTACAGTTAATTGGAACAAATCTGTACTCGAGTGAGGGTTTTCCCAGTCTTGAGTTTATTCTCGAGTATGTGGAGAAATGAGAGAAGTAAGCAAAATAAGAGAAATAAGAAATTTATAATCATGACGGTAGTTTTAAATGTGCATGGGGTAGGTAATCTCCGTAACCTTCCAAGTTAAAAATATTGAATTTATAAAAAACAAAAACCCACTCGAAACTGGTAGCGATCCACTTATCAACGGCCGCACATGATCAAATTCCTTATTATTCACGCCATAAGTGTGCCTAAAATTTGAATTTCAAGTGAACGAGTCGATGAAAAAGTGAACTGAAAAATACTTTTCAACGCTTCCTTGTATGAAAATGACGCTGCGTTACAAAGCCTTGCGTTAGAAATTATGAATATCGACCGCACTTACGGCGTGAATTTCTATAAAGGACAACCGTGAATTTAGTCTTTCAATCGGACCAATATCTGCCGAGTGATAAAACTAATTGTTTTACCGGAGTCGCGAGATCGTGCCCTACACACTCTCATTTTGTTGGACGAAAATCTGTCGAGACGAGATTTAATTATTTTTCGGTTGACTGTTGTCATTGATATACTTGACATTCTGGATGGGATCTAAGAGTAATTATACCTAGAGAGGAAATTTCGAACAAAATTACGTAAAATATGTGATCTTAACATGAAATACGAAATGTTTATTGGTATTATGTGTGTTTGCCCTCTTAATTAAGCGGGAAAATTGAACTATCAAAAGCAAAATAGTGTCAACTCATACATGTATTGGTGTAAAATTATACGACATGTGTATCTTATACAAACTGATGTTGGGACCACATTTCGTCGTACAAATCTCCTCTCTAGGTGTAATTACTCTAAGAACAGGATGTACTCAGTACACTTGAGTATAAACGCGAGACTAGGAATAGCCTTAAAATTTTAAGGTAAATTAAATTCAAAAAATATATTTCATGTTGCCATGTATGCTGATAATGACTATTTTACACTCCTCAATTGCAATTATCAGCACAACAGGAGTGGTATAAAAACCTGAATCTCGGCTACTGATTATTCGGTTATAAGACAACAGAGTTTGAGGTGGTAAGGTTGTGTCTTATTCAATTGACGCTGATATAGCCTAACTTTCAAGATCAGTAAGTAGTTTCATAACATTATTAGCAAGTGAAGTAAGTGTTCGATGTACACACTTTGTGTTTCTCATCTAGTCAACTATAAAACAACCTTTCGGACTTGGACAGTGCTAGACGAAAAGTCGAGCATAACTTTTAAATAACATGTACAGTGTCTAAGATTCCCGCTTATCCGTCGTGGCCCTTCTTTGAGGAATGTATTGATTTCCACTTATCAAAAAAGGACTCTGTGATGAGAGAGAAAATTGTTTTTTTTTTGTTTAATTCTTGCTGTGTTTACTCTCGCAGCCTCCACACAGAGTACTTTTAGCTTAGTGGAAACCATACTTAAGTATCCAATTCATTGGCTAATGCCTCACAACTGCTAAACGGAGCCTCATGGCTGTCATTTCCCTGCGATTTTTATTCATTTTCACTTAGAGAAATGGTAACGAGAGAGGTGCCAATTTTTTCTACATGCTCCTTCTAATTCTCGCCACAGGCGTACCAACTTAAATAAATAAATAATAAATATTATGCACGTATGACAAAGCGGTCGAGGCTTGCCGAGATGGCTTGTCATACGTGCATATTCTTTTTTATCGCATAAGCGAAAACGAGACAACAAGATATGCGAATGACACTTTGACAATTTACAGAAGTATAATGTTTGTTTATATATCCTAGGTGAATAATTTTTTCGGGGAATCACACCGCGTATGCGATAAAATAAATAAACCATATGAAAGATATGGAAGACCAGAAATAATTTTTGTCGATATCTCCTCTAATATCTCTAAACCGCAATTAATATCTGTATTGGCGATTCGCACCTAACATAGGTGACACTACTTTCTATGTTGAACAAATTTGAACATCGGACATAAGTATGTTCGATTTATTTCCCTTCACCCTTCGTTGCAAATCGCTAATACGAGTGCAAATATCCAAAAAGTGCGACTTTTTATAAGTTTTCATGAAACTTTCTAAACTGATAACAGGACATTTTGATCATTACAGATGATGAAAACGGCGGGGCTAATAGCTGTTGTGCTCTGCTCTTTCTGTGTGTTGGTGCACGCCAGCATTGTAGAGTTAGGCGGTTTTACGGCTATTTATGGATTGACTGGCTGTCTCTTCGAGCCGACAGAAGGATGTGGCAGAAGGGGAAGCGATGTCTGCTATGACGATCGAAGTAACGCTTATGCCATCACGGGAACGTCTCCAATCTGCAATGCCTGTATGCCAAAAGGCTTC
Organism: Bradysia coprophila; assembly: GCF_014529535.1. Lineage (NCBI taxonomy): Eukaryota > Metazoa > Arthropoda > Insecta > Diptera > Sciaridae > Bradysia > Bradysia coprophila. The sequence goes on along the minus strand of NW_023503496.1, from coordinate 3,780,357 downwards.
CGAAACATCGCTACTTTCCAAGTTCCTGCCAATCTGCCCTGTGCTCTTTGGAGAGCCTACGGCTGTGATGATTACTTTGTGACCAATGTCTACGAGAAAACTGGAATCAACTCATGTTGGTTGAGTGGCTATAAATCTTACAACATACAAAACACATTTAGTAGTGCACAAGAAGCGCAAGACACATTTTTAAGGCAATGTCGTCAACACAAAACGTTCGCCGATTATGGATTGCCTGCTGGTACCCAATTGATCACTGAAAGAGATTTTTGCTTCCCGCTACGTAACAATATTACCGACATAACAATAGCTGCTGTGGGCACACAACAGGCGACGGTATTAACTAACTACAAGGAATATTATGAGCACAAATTTAACGTCGTTGTGAAACCAAACGATGAAAAGTTATTATCTTCAATTGTTAACAACTGAAGGGACGTACCTTTTTAATACTTAATAATTACACACATTTTCGCATCAACTAAACCCTTTGTTTGTGTTATGCAATGCCATCAACCAGTTTATCTTTTGTCGTTTTACCTTTTGCTTGAGAAACATATTCTTGTTGTATTGATGACGAGAAGCTGCACAATTAGAGGCAGAAGTCAAAGGTGCATCGCCATTAATTTTATCAGCAAACCCGTCCACTACAGCTACCCGTACACCTTTCAAAATTTCGAGTGTGTATCCCGAGCCAATATTCCTAATTGCAATGCCTCCATTGGTAGTCAAATTCAACAGTTTCGGTTTTGGTCTTTCCAAAATCCATTCAGAAATCGTATTGTACTATTTCTGATCGTCATTGTTACACGCAAGCATAACTCCTCTCTTCTTATCTTCACTTCCCGGAAATTTTTACCAAAACCAGGTCGCAAAACAGCCGGGCTTCGTGTCGTCGAGCCATCGTTACACTGTGAATAATAAAACGATGATGATGATGATGACGGTACAAATATACACGTTTGGGGGTCGTTGGAGTTAAGAGGGAAAAGTCAAAAAGTTGCTCTAAATATGTTCCGCCGTCCCCAAAATTTGTTTTTTTTTAAACATTTTTGGTAGTGGACTTGTGTCACGCCCGCTTACAAACGTGGGGGCATGATTGTATGAATTTATTAGTTGAAACGGGAAAGCCAATGGCTTTTGCTATGTCGGCGCAGACTAGCGTTAGGCACACAACTAGTAAACTGAGTACTGAAGCACTGCTGTACTGCTTTTGTATATTCTAGGTCTACTAAAAAATCATGACCTGGCGAGAGGTATATGTCGTCAGCGCCCCCACCTTTTCGGGCGGGGGTTTTCGTTGCTGATTATTATGAGCTAGGTTTTGTGCTTTCGAATGATGCTACCCAAAAGTTTTGTGCTGCTCAGGCACCCGAGCACAAAACTACTTTCTATTCAAAACATGTCACTTTGTATGGTAGACCCCTAATATATCAACTGCACCCAAAATACAATTCTAGGACTAAAATGTACACATTATGTGCTGACAATATCACCCCACCAATAGTTTAGTGCTGCCACCTGTGTCCAGCACAAAACTACTTTCTGCTCAAAACATGTCACTTTGTATGGGAGACCTCTAATATATCAACTTTATTCAAAATACAATTGCAGGACTGAAATCTATACATTATGTGCTGACGATATCACCCCACCAATGGTTTAGTGCTGCCACCTGTCCCCAGCACAAAACTACTTTCTGCTCAAAACATGTCACTTTGTATGGGAGACCCCTAATATATCAACTTTATTCAAAATACAATTACAGAACTGAAATCTATACATTATGTGCTGACGATATCACTCCACCAATAGTTTAGTGCTGCCACCTGTGCCCAGCACAAAACTACTTTCTGGTCAAAACATGTCACTTTGCATGCATGGTAAATAGTTTATAGCAAATATGTTAGTTTGATTGTAGGTCAAGGTCACAGATATTTAATAATAAGTTTTTATTTACGGTCATTCAAAGGTTTGTGATTCTGCATTGTTCAGAGTTCATCAGTTCATTATGCATACAACAGAATGCATAAACAATGACTAATGTGAAATCCTCTTGTTACATGCACAATGGACTCAGGCTATTGTGCAAGCATTCTGTTGCATGCACAATGAACTTTGACTATTGTGCAAGCCTACTGTTGCATGCACAATGAGCTCTGACTATTGTGCAAGCATTTTGTCACATGCACAATGGATTCTGACTATTGTGCAAGCATCGAGATGCATGCATAATGAACTCTGACTATTGTGCAAGCATTCTGTGGGATACACAATGAAGTTTGACTATTGTGCAAGCCTATTTTTGCATGCACAATGAACTCTGACTATTGTGCAAGCATTCTGTTGGATACACAATGAACTATGACTATTGTGCAAGCATCGAGATGCATGCACGATGAACTCTGACTATTGTGCAAGCATCGAGATGCATGCACGATGAACTCTGACTATTGTGCAAGCATTCTGTTGGATACACAATGAACTCTGACTATTGTGCAAGCATTTTGTCACATGCACAATGAACTCTGACTATTGTGCAAGCATTCTGTTGGATACACAATGAACTCTGACTATTGTGCAAGCATTTTGTCACATGCACAATGGATTCTGACTATTGTACAAGCATCAAGATGCATGCACAATGAGCTCTGACTATTGTGCAAGCATTTTGTCACATGCACAATGGATTCTGACTATTGTGCAAGCATCGAGATGCATGCACAATGAACTCTGACTATTGTGCAAGCATTCTGTTGGATACACAATGAACTATGACTATTGTAAAAGCATCGAGATGCATGCACAATGAACTCTGACTATTGTGCAAGCATTCTGTTGGATACACAATGAACTCTGACTATTGTGCAAGCATCGAGATGCATGCACAATGAACTGTGACTATTGTGCAAGCATCGAGATGCATGCACGATGAACTCTGACTATTGTGCAAGCATTTTGTCACATGCACAATGAACTGTGACTATTGTACAAGCATTTTGTCACATGCACAATGAATTCTGACTATTGTGCAAGCATCAAGATGCATGCACAATGAACTCCGACTATTGTGCTAGCATTCTGTTGGATACACAATGAACTCTGACTATTGTGCAAGCATCGAGATGCATGAACATTGAACTCTGACTATTGTGCAAGCATTTTGTCACATGCACAATGAACTGTGAATATTGTACAAGCATTTTGCCACATGCACAATGGATTCTGACTATTGTGCAAGCATCAAGATGCATGCACAATGAACTCTGACTATTGTGCAAGCATTTTGTCACATGCACAATGGATTCTGACTATTGTGCAAGCATCAAGATGCATGCACAATGAACTCTGACTATTGTGCAAGCATCGTGATGCATGCACAATGAACTGTGACTATTGTGCAAGCCTCTTGGTACATGCACAATGGACTCAGGCTATTGTGCAAGCATCAAGATGCATGCACAATGAACTCTGACTATTGTGCAAGCATCGTGATGCATGCACAATGAACTGTGACTATTGTGCAAGCCTCTTGGTACATGCACAATGGACTCAGGCTATTGTGCAAGAATTCTGTTGCATGCAAGACAAACTCTGAGAATTGTGAGGGGTCTACCATGCATGCAAAGTGACATGTTTTGACCAGAAAGTAGTTTTGTGCTGGGCACAGGTGGCAGCACTAAACTATTGGTGGGGTGATATCGTCAGCACATAATGTATAGATTTCGCCTTGTCGACCCAAGCGTGGAAGATTTTCGTTTGCGACCGTACGTTGACAGATGTGAGGAATTGAATCTGCAGCCATTAGTGAGACGACGTACGAATGCCGCTGTCTTTTTTATCCACGACGTGCTCACCGGAAAAGTCAACTCACAGGTGTTGCGTGACAGGATATCATTGTACGATGGTTCGAGAGCTCTTCGCAACCCGCCACTGATTCGTTTGAATACATGCAGGACCGCTTACAATCGATACTCGCCATTCAATTTTGCTTGCCAACTCTTTAACATGGCGGCCGCTCACGTGGATCCCACCCTGCCATCTCAGAAATTTAGACGCAGCGTCCAGGAGCTTGATGGTTCAGTTTTTGGTCGTTTTGGAACTCCTTGAGGATCACACTTTAAACCTCGTTCTTATGACGCGTAGATTTTCTATTCGAAAGGTTCCAGTTATCTATTTTGCTTTGACGAAGCCAACCGGCTAATAGTTGATTTTGCTGCTCAATCTAGCCTGGGTTTCTGTGCTTATTTGCCTATGTTTGAGATATTTGAGTTTTGTTGATTTGTTTTCTTTTTCTAATGCTTTCGACTCATTGTGATATTTTGATGTTCACTTGCTTTCTGTAAATTTTTTATTTATTTATTTATTTATTTTGTATTGTCTACCTGTGATTTTGGCTGTAAGGTTTATCTTATGATTTTAAGTTGGAAAGTTGATCACTTTTGTATTGTTAGAGTCGGCTAGGAAATAGTAGACTAATAAAACTATTATTCATTCATTCATTCAGTCCTGCAATTGTATTTTGAATAAAATTGATATATTAGGGGTCTCCCATACAAAGTGACATGTTTTGAGCAGAAAGTAGTTTTGTGCTGGGCACAGGTGGCAGCACTAAACTATTGGTGGGGTGATATCGTCAGCACATAATATATAGATTTCAGTCCTGCAATTGTATTTTGAATAAAGTTGATATATTAGAGGTCTCCCATACAAAGTGACATGTTTTGAGCAGAAAGTAGTTTTGTGCTGGACACAGGTGGCAGCACTAAACTATTGGTGGGGTGATATTGTCAGCACACAATGTGTTCATTTTAGTCCTAGAATTGTATTTTGGGTGTAGTTGATATATTAGGGGTCTACCATACAAAGTGACATGTTTTGAATAGAAAGTAATTTTGTGCTCGGGTGCCTGAGCAGCACAAAACTTTTAGGTAGCATCATTCGAAAGCACAAAACCTAGCTCATAATAATCAGCAACGAAAACCCCAGCCCAAAAAGGTGGGGGCGCTGACGACATATACCTCCTGGCGAGGCCTTCTTCCCTAGTTATCAGCAGCACTTCTGTTGCATAATATCAAAAATGCGAATCAAAATATTTTGTTCATACAATGTAATCGTCATACCTACTCAATTAAAATACATCCCGGCTGGCTGATAACAAAAACGATTCAAATGTAATGTTATTATCATAGCGAAAAATGGTACATTTGTTACAGTTACACAATCTAAAACGGTTTTTTCTAACGAAATATTTTTCGGTACATCACATCTCGTAACGTTACAAGAAAACGAAAAATTTTCCGGCACATGCCATACGTTACTATGAAACGAAATATTTTTCGAGGAATGAAATAACGGTACATCAATTCTTTGTTATATCTGTAACGTTACAATCTTTGCAAAAACGATTTCGTTTCTCTTTGTAACGTTAACCATACTGAAATAATTTTTCGTTATACCAATAAAATGTGTTTGGAATCGATTGGCATTGACAGATTCTGTGAAAATATTTTTTTCTATTTTATTATTTTGTTAATGTCAATCGATTCCAAACACATTTTAAAACCTTTTGGTCCAAAAAAAAAATATGAAAAACCACTTAAAACAGCAAAGATATCTCAATTTTAGTTTTCATTTCCATACTAAATGGCAAAATAGAAAAACTGACAGATCGTAACAAAGGAGAAAAAAGCTCTCTCTGACGTATAAATTTATACGACTAATGGCGTGGGTTTGAACGTTCAGGAAGAAATCTCTTTTGGGACACACTTCTACATTATTAGTGGGATTATTGTGGGATATCAGTAGTTTTGGAAGTTTAGGGTGTGAAATTACTGACCTATGCAAAGACATAATTATAACAACCAGCCTCAAAAACCTCAAACCTTAAAATTCCGTCAGATCTTTCTCTGAGAAGAAGTTAAGAGTCATATCGCCAAGACTTCAGGTGATTGGGGAACAAGCGGTCTCCGATTTTAATGAGTGATAGCTCGTTGGATTCGTCTTTCAATTCTAGGAAACACGTATCTTTCACTTTTTCTAAAAAAAATTGTTTTCTGTGAAAAGTGTTCAAAAGTGATCACATGTCAGAGGGTACCGAAAACAGTTTTTCGACAATAACTCAAGAAAAAATTATTTTAAATTTTTGTAATGTTGTACGAATGTCGGCCTCGGAAAGACCTACAGGTAGAGTATACACACTCCTTGGTGCATGTAGATCCACGAGAGTTATGACTAAAAATATAGTGAATGTTCAGAGAGTACTCCTTCTCTGCAGCTTCGTTGTTCCGCGGAACTGAGTATGGGGTGTTGTAGTTGGCCTCACCCACTATCGGTGCACAAATAAATGAACCCAGTACTTTTGGGCTGCAAGCCTACAGAAGTGTTGGAAAAAAAGTAGATGCCAAAATGCAGATTTTTTCCTTCTTTCTGAGTGCTCTACAGCTGGAACAGCATCTGGAACGGTACTACGGCAGTAATTTTTTATCGTCTACTATTCTTTTACCTTAGCAATAGAAAAACGCTTCGATATATCGCGCACATATCAGATCCACTATTAGCAATATCAAAAGAGAAATTATTAAATTTTTCTCGGAGGATTTTAGTCAAATAAAGTGTTAGCGTATAGCAAATGACCTCAGGACTCCGGAACAGTAATTAGTTTTTCAATTGGGCCAATATTTGCTACGTGACGGAAGATTGGAAAACCGTTTGCTCCCACTTGATCATATCGTTTTTCCAAACTCTGTCACGTAGCAAATATTGGTCCAATTGAAAAACCAATTACTGTTCCGGAGTCCTGAGGTCATTTGCTATACGCTAACACTTTATTTGACTAAAATCCTCCGAGAAAAATTTAATAATTTCTCTTTTGATATTGCTAATAGTGGATCTGATATATGCGCGACATATCGAAGCGTTTTTCTATTGCTAAGGTAAAAGAATAGTAGACGATAAAAAATTACTGCCGTAGTACCGTTCCAGATGCTGTTCCAGCTGTAGAGCACTCAGAAAGAAGGAAAAAAACTGCATTTTGGCATCTACTTTTTTTCCAACACTTCTGTAGGCTTGCAGCCCAAAAGTACTGGGTTCATTTATTTGTGCAACGATAGTTGGTGAGGCCAACTACAACACCCCATACTCAGTTCCGCGGAACAACGAAGCTGCAGAGAAGGAGTACTCTCCGAACATTCACTATATTTTTAGTCATAACCATCGTGGATAAACATGCACCAAGCTGTGCGTATACTCTATCTGTAGGTCTTTCCAAGGCCGACATTCGTACAACATTACAACAATCATGTGACATGTCATCACTTTTGAACACTTTTCACAGAAAACAAATTTTTTTTTAGGAAAAGTGAAAGATACGTGTTTCCTAGAATTGAAAGACGAATCCAACGAGCTATCACTCATTAAAATCGGAGACCGCTTGTTCCCCAATCACCTGAAGTCTTGGCGATATGACTCTTAAGCCATAAAGATGTAGGAACGTCCGCAACGTGAAAAATTATAAATGTTTAGAAGCAAGACCGGAGAAAAAATTGGTAAAAACTCTAAAAAAAACTCTTGAGTTCTTGCTGTGGGAGCGATAGGGAGTGAATTTGATAAAAATTATTTTACAACAAACTTCCTTAATTGAGTTCAGGAATGCAGTTCTGGCAAAAGAGCTCTGAGATTGCAACGTTTTTTCTCATGTCTGACCCAGATTTGGCCTGTAGCTTCTCAGGATGATGAACTAGAGGAAAACTTTTTTCGGCAACTTTATTCTTCACCAAAAACGCTATAACTTTGCTTGCACGGCGAAAGCTCCAAAAGTGATATTTACTGTCAATGATCAAAAAGCCGGGTTGCTATTATTAAAGTGTCTGAAAAATCAATGAAAGTGTAAAACAGGTATGGTCTATTGTCCGCCCGGAGGACATAAAAATTTGATTTTCGTACTTAAACGCACTCATTTTCATATTATTTTGACATAAAATGTGAGTGCGTTTAAGACGAATTCGCCGATCGACCTAGACTTTCTAGACTTTCATTATGAAAAATATGTTATTTTGTTAAAAGTTTGCATTTTAAACGATCGCTTTTCGCAGCTGGTTGCAGAAAACCTACGCAATAAGTTCCGAAATGGTGTTGCTTTCGTCACTAGATGTGATGTTATCAAACGAGCGAAGCAACTTGCTTAACTTTTTCCATAAATAACTATTTCATCAATCGTAACAAAGTATACTATTCTGTGAACTCATCATATTATTAGTAGGTCATATTATTGAGATAGGAAAGAAAATTATTTCCCAAATCTGGAAAAACAAGTTCGTTAAAGTTTTAAATTTAAATTAAATAGGGGAGATTGGAGGGATAACAATCATTTCTACCAATGTTTTCTCTAACACCGAAGCTAACATAAGTGTAATAATTTGGCTGAATTACAGTGTACGCACAGTGTACGATTTCAACAAATAGTTTACACTTTTAAAAATGTAATGAGAGCGTGCACGGACAAAATAACTTTGGACAATCACTCATTTGAAAAAAGGCGTCATTCAGTAACATTTAATAGGGCTTAGGACATGGATCTTGTTGACGTTTTTACCATTTGTCAGCAAATTTTTGTTTACCGAAAAACTACATGAAACGACCGTATTCGGCTATGAGAATAAGTATGGCGCTTTTGTAGTTTTCACAGTCGTCCTTTGCCCTATTTAGGAAAATGAAGCAGGCCATTGCTATGTTATGTTAATTTGATGTATCCGATCGATGATTGATTTTCATATGAAAACTTAAAACCAAGCAAAAGAGCTGAATTAAATGATAGGCCTGCGTACACAACCCCAATATGTTGTCATTAAAAAAAAGAGAGTGGCCGTAAGTACCATATTTTGGACACACAAGTACTAGCCGTTCTCACTAATTTGTTTTGGACACACAAGCACTGGCCGTTCTCACTAATTTGTTTTTGTCAATAAACGAATTTTGCACTTCAAGCATAAATAGAGTAACATTTGTACATAAACCGTAGTTTTTAAAAATTACCACCTAAGGCCTCGCATAAGGCGCTATCACCTAATTTATAAAATTTGGGGCGGATTAATGCAGTTTATTCTGTGACAGTCCATAGCAAATAGTAAAATAAGAGGCCAATCGGTTAAAAAATCTGTTCTGGTGCTTTGCTTTGAAGTGCGTTGTTATGATCGATCTCTTCAGTCGACGAAGCTAATGACAGTTACCTAGTTCACTTTTGACGATTTTCTGTGTAACCTCTGAAAAAGCGGAAAAAATCCAAACCTTCCCCCTTTTTGTGAAGTTGTTTGCCATTAGTTAACAAAATTTTGGTAGGCGCGATCGCATTGCAAGTGGTCAATTTTCTGCGTGATCTATAACTACGCTGGAGGATAGGATAGGATAAGATGGGCAGGAGAGCTGATGCTTTTCCAAGCACCTAAGCCACCATTGGTTACCCATATTTTCCAGAGATTGTACATGTACAATTGTGAACTGTAAATCGTATGATTCATCTATTAGAACATAGGTGTCGTTAGTAGTCGATATTTTAAAATTAGGCCCAGCAGGTTCAGAGTAAAACAAAAGTCGCTACAACAGCGCTGTAAGATCATCCAAATTATGTACGAGGTGAGGTAGACCGAAGCATTTTAAGTACGAAATATTCCCCAGGTTTCCCTACGAAGTTTAAGATTTCAAAGTAAAGGAATTGAAAAAATGCATTTCAAGTTGCCATATATATGCTGATAGTGACTTTGTTATACTTATCAGTTATCAGCAAAACATAAGTAGTATAAAAACCCGAGTCTCGAATACACAAGCCAACAGAGTTTGTGGTAGTGAAGCTGTGTAAGTAAGTAGTTTTTATACAATATAAGCAAGTGTCTCTCCATCCGCACATTGTGTTTCTCTTCTGGCCAGCTATCAAACCGACAGTGACAGATGATAAATCGAATATAAGTCTGAATTCACAGTCATCCGTTTTCATTCTCTTTTTGTCTCTGTGTATGTGACTCATTGACAGTTGGCATTTCATACAATGAGAATGTTTTTTGAAATGATATCTGTCACGTACACGGAGTCAAAACGAAATGAAAACGAAAACGGACGAATGTGAGGCCACATTTACTTAACAGAATATCTTCGTTTAAAAAAATTACGTCTCTTTTCTATTGTTTAAAGTGTAAACGGAGTGATTTTTTTGTAAGTGGAAAGCAACACTTAATGTAAGTTCGAGTACTCGTAAGAGCCTCTTTTATTTGTCCTTATATCACTTAGGTATTTTATCGCAGTGGGCAACCAACTCCAGTAACACAATTTTGTTTGCAAAACCATTAGCACTCTAGGGCAAAATTGTTTAATATCATGTACGTCGTGTACGCATCAATACACATATACCGTATACGATAATTTACAAGGGATAAAAAGTTGAAAAGTAGAGTTTTTGTGTGAATTTTGTTGATCCGAGGCGAAGCCGAGTTCAATAAGCACACGTAAACGAGACTTTTCAACTTTTATCTCGAGTTATGTAATGGATTTTTCATGTGCCGGGACCGAAAATGAAGGAGTTTTGAGATTTTAGGGAAAACAAAAGTATGTAATGGTTATTTGTGTATCTGTTTTGGACGATTGTTTTTAGGCAATTTCGCGAGTTGTACATGCGAAAGTGCCTAAAATCAATCGTCCAAAACGGATACTCAAAAAATTTTTCATGTAATTCGACCCCTTACCAGAGAAAAATCTCAAAACTCCCTCATTTTCGGCCCCAACACGTGAAAAATATTTTTCACAACGCAGTCGAGAAATTAGTTTTTTCCTCACTACAGCTAAAACTTCGGAAGCCTTTGGAAAACGTTGTGTTGACCTCGGAAAGTTCAATTTCAATTTCTCGTGTAACCTGCGGCACTCGCTACGCTCTGTCAACAAATAACATCCTTCAAATGAAATTTCTAACTTTTCTTCCCTAGGTTAACAAATAACTATTTCATCCGTGCAGCGTAAATGAGTCGCATACGGATGAAAAATAATGCGTTCACTTCGGGGAAAAAATAAAAAATTAGCCTGCAAACTTTCGCTCTTGTTCGATTTTTGCTTAGAGTAATAATTATTATACCTAGAGGGGAAATTTGTACGACGAAATGTGGTCCCAACATCAGTTTGTATAAGATACATATTTCGCATAATTTTACACCAATACATGCATGCGTTGACGCTATTTCGCTTTTGATAGTTCAATTTGCCCTCTTAATTAAGAGGGCAAACACACATACAAATAAACATTTCGTATTTCATGTTGGGACCACATATTTTACGTAATTTTGTTCGAAATTTCCTCTCTAGGTATAATTACTCTTAGGATTTTTGTATCTTCCTATTTTATGAAAGTTTTCACGAAATTGAAATTGAAATTGAAAAAAGAAAATTTTTATCGTTACAGATGATGGAAATGACGGGATGTCTACATTTGGGGCTATTAGCTGTTGTGCTATGCTCGTTCTGTGTTTTGGTGCACGCCAGCAAAGTAGAGTTGGGTGGTTTTACGGCTGTTTATGGATTGACTGGCTGTCTCTCTGATCCGACGGAAGGATGTGGCAGAAGAGGAAGTGATGTCTGCTATGATGATCGAAGTAACGCTTACGCCATCACTGGGACGTCTCCACTCTGTAATGCCTGTATGCCAAAGAACTTCCGAAACATCGCTACTTTCCAAGTTCCTGCCAATCTGCCCTGTGCTCTTTGGAGAGCCTATGGCTGTGATGATTACTTTGTGACCAATGTCTATCAGAGAACGGGAAGCAACTCATGTTGGTTGGGTGGCTATAAATCTTACAACATCTACAACACATTTAGTAGTGCACAAGAAGCGCGAGACACATTTTTAAGGCAATGTCGTCAACACAAATCGTTCGCCTATTATGGATTGCCTGATGCTACTCCATTAATCACTGAAGAAAATTTTTGCTTCCCGCTACGTAACGATATTGCCGACATAGCAATAGCTGCTGTCGGCACACAACGGGCGACTGTATTAACTAACTACAAGGAATATTATGAGCACAAATTTAATGTCGTTGTGAAATCGGCCGACGAAAATTGAAGAAAATATTGTTTCAAATGATAACAGCCGAAGGAAACACCCTTCTTAATACTGAATTATTACACACATTTTGGTATCGACTAAACCCTTTGTTTGTTTCATGAGATGGCTACAATTGATACCTACATCTTCTAGAAGCTAGTGATTCAACGAACTGCCATCCGACTTTTTGCTCTATTTCATGAAAAATCGTTATAAATGTCCCCCTCATGGACGCTGATTGCAATATAAGAATTCCCTTTCACATTCTAAAACACTTAAAGAAAAACTGTTCGGAACGACAAACAAAGCTACAACTCTTCCCTTGCCCGCACATCACGTAAAGTTGCAAAAAATCTATTACATGCTACATGCGTCGAAAACCGTACTTTTCGTGTTTCATGCACTTCTTTCGACGCCCTCAGTATGTAAAATCCATTACATAACTCGGGATAAAAATGAAAAGTCTCGTTTTCGTGTGTTTATTGACCTCGGCTTCGCCTCGGATCAACAATATTCACACGAAAACTCTACTTTTCATCTTTTTATCCCTAGTCATGTAAAATACTATTTCGACCTCGAGAACAAACGACAGTACTAGGTCAGAGTGGACCATCTTCAGTTGCTTAGCTCTTACACAGTAAATTTTCGGTTGAATAAACATTTTTTCGCAATTCCGGTCCATAATCATCACCTTTCCATGCATCTATTTAATGTCGTTTTGAAGGTATTTATTTCACTGTATTTCTGGACACAATGCGATATTAACTTTTTTTCGCACGCTAAAGAACCTATTACCTTCAACGAAGGCTTTCAACGCACTATTCGACGACAAACGTCATCCACTCCACAACAAACACGTGCTTAACCCGCAAGCGGAACATAAAATGTTTGTCGACGTACAGCGTGTTCTAAAGTGAAACAATTTTTTCCAGCTCAATGTCGTTAGCTTCCTACAAATTAGATCTACGGATTGCAGTAATAAAATGTAGATCCGTACGCAATTTCAGAATAAAAATCAAAAATAAATAGAAAATTGACTTGTCCATGTGTATGCATTAACAATGGTCGCCATTTTGATGGGGCATTATTGTTGGGAATTACTGTTATTGTTGCACATTATCGTTTTTGTCCAAAAAAGCTGGCGTCCTCAATTAAAATAAATTTTGCAGTGAAGTGAAGACCTAATAAAATGGGTAGTGTTCCAAAAAATAAGTGAATAGTCCAATTGCATGTGGCTTGGCGTTTCCTGAAAATAATTTGTTGAAAGTTACAAAGCTTTTGCTTACGTTATTATGCATTCAATTCAAGTTATGACTGCAGCAAAATTTATTAGGATCATAGCGAAAGCAACAAAAACTGTTTTTGTTTCAGTGTTTGAAAATTATAATCTTGTAAGATGTAGGTAATATACTATTACCTATCTAGTGAGGTTATAAACCTTCCCCAACGGACACAAAATGTGTCCATAGGTAACAAACGATTTCCCCGAGGGGGGCATACATACATGTAATGTTAATTTTCCGGGAGGGACATGCATTTAAAAACTCAAATATCTGTCAGTGTGTGTGCTTTTTCTATAGACTTGTTTCAATTTGTCCTTCCGTTCGTTTTATTAAGATGTCCAGGAAAGCGATTTCATTATTTTGTTCCGTTTCCATTGTTAATTGTATTTGTGGGTGGTATAAGTTGAGCTGGTCTTTTATATTATTTGCATCTGTAACGTCGCCTTCGATTATTGCAAAAGCATCATCTACGTATCTCTTCCAGAATATGGATCTTGCTGTGTTTCGGAATGATATTTTTCTCCAATTTTTGTAAGTAAATGTCTGCAACCGTTCCAGATATAGGCGAGCCCATTGGACATCCGTCGTTCTGAATGTATAGATCATTAGATCATTCTAGGTCAACTGTCAAAGCGTTTACACGTTAGCTTGGGTCACTGCTGATTTTATTAGTTTTGTTGATATTGGACTTCTGTGTGTTTATCGTGGTAATGCTAATCGTGATTGCCTAGTCTTGCTGTTCCGGAATAGTGTGAAGTTTTCTGTCTACAACTGGAATACTAGCTGTGAAATCCGTTTATTTTGGTCAGCATCGCATAACCTCAATCTTTTGTTCTCAACGGTTCGTTTCTTCAAACAACGATAATGGCATCGGAATGTTCTACATGTAAGGACCAGATAACTAATTCGGATTACATCAAATGTGATGCGTCGTGCGGCCGTTTTTTTCATACAAAATGTTGCACTGAACAAGTCGACGATGAATGCGATTTCTGGAAATCCCAATGTTCATTGGTTTTGTCACGACTGCAACAGCGGAAACCTGACAGTTCTGTCTTCAATTGAGTGCTTGAAAGATTCGATCAATCATATGTCACGCTCCTTATCTAAAGATTTGGGAAATTTCACGAGCGGTTTTCAGTCACTGTCAGAAGCCTTGATTGGTAATATTGCAACTCTGAGCCGTTCTAATGTTCAACGATCGAATGTGGCGTCGAAAGCTGTTTCATCACCGAGACATAAGAGAGCAAGAGAGGATCATAATTCTGATGACCTGCAAGAAATTCCTCGAAAGAAAGCCTTCTTGGCCGCTAGTAACGTTGATAGGACGCCGGTATCTGGATCGAATAGTTACTCTTCGGCAGCTAGTACGAGACGGAAAAGTGTTGTGGCATCGAACATAGACAATAACGTAATGTCAGCACACTTGTTGGATTATTTGGCGAAGAAATTAAATATTGAGAAGACAAATTTCCAAGCAACGCAATTACGATCGAACCGTGGAAGCTTTGGCACATTACAATACAGGATTTCAGCACCCATTGCCTATTTTGAAAAATTGATGTCACCTAATACTTGGCCCCAAAGTGTGAGAGTGCGAGAGTACGTCTTTAAGTATCGAAACAATGTCAATGGAGCGTCACTACAAAATTTTTTAGAAGTGGAAACGACAGCACATCAGAAAGATGCACAAGCAGCGATCATGCAGTTCAGCCAATCTGCGAACGAACACCATCCGCATCAAACCGAAATTCAAGAAACAATGGAGCAGCCGATGATCAACTTAGCGGAAGTCTCGCTGTTGGACTCGAATATGGAACAAATCGATTAAGACAAGCAGCTTTATGTGACAATTTCGGAAGTGAGAGTTTCGAAAGCCTGAACGATGAAGATGGAAATCTGGACAATTTTGACGTTAGTTTCGAGCTAGATAATGTGACAGTCAATTCACCTATGGATTGCGCAATGGATACTTTTGACAATCTTGACAATCGTCGTGAGCATCTGGATAAGGACATCAGACCCTGCATGAACTATTTTGTGACTGAGTCGACTTTGGATGTACCGCGAAATGAGCCCATCACTTCTCAATCTATCCGGATTTCGTTACGGAAAATCATCATATACTATCAGAACGTGCGGGGTCTTCGGACAAAAACGAAGAATTTCAAGCTGTCATCTACATGCTGTTCCAATGACGTTGTGGCATTAACCGAAACTGGATTGAACGCGGCTATTTTTGATGTTGGCAGTTCTCACGTCAATTGCGTTGGAACGACATTGTGGAGCCGTGTGATATGCGTCATTCGATTTCTGTGGACGTCTTTAATTTAACCAACTTTCATTGGTGGCATACAAGGCAGAGGGCAGATGAGGTTCCGACGGGTCGACTGGGCCAACATGGCTGCTTCCGGTTCTGCCTTTTCAGTCATTTCACCGTAATGCTGTGACTGAGCTGTAATGTTATTGACGAACTACCGAGATGATATGTACGAATATTGTTGTGATTTGAGCCAGTAGGTTTTTGTCTACCGTTGGCTTTTGTATAATTAAAATAAATAAATAAATTATCGTATTGGAAATAAGTATATTCTTTAAACATTCAGTTAGAAGACATGAAACATCTGAAATTGTTAATCGTTCGAATTCATTTTTCTTCCAATTGTTGTTTTCGTTTAATCTTTCTTCGACCACCGTTATTGTTTCTTGTAGAGGTAGCTTGGTGTACAGGCTAATGATATCGAAGGAAACTAAAATGCATCGTGATGGCAACCTTATTTCTTGAAGGTGGTTCATCATTTTGTAAGAATTTTTGACTGTTGATGTCTCGAAATCTTCGCAAGGTAATTAGTTTTTCAATAGGACCAATATCGGCTGAGCGATAAGACTTTGGAAAATGTTTGCTTTTGTATCACAAGCTACACACTGAAATTTGATCGAAATCCATCGCGTAAAAAATTTCATTTTTCTAAATGTGGCAGTTGTCGACATACGACTTATACCCGATATACGGAATATACGAAGATATACTCGATATACTGGATATATACTCAGAATATACACGATATACTCAGTATAAATAAAATGAAAGGAATTCCCATATTATGATACCAGGGATTATTACCAGCGCGTTTGGAAATGATGTTTTCTTCCCGGTATCCGAGTCAAAATTTCCCGGTAGCCAAAAAGCTAAAGGGAACTTCCCGGTACATACATTTCCCGGTGGGTTTGTTCGGCAGTGGTTTTATTTCCCGGTATCCGTAATTTTTGCCAAACGATTTCCCAGTATCTAGGATACCGCGGATAGCGTGAATTTCCACACGCGATTACCAGCGTTATACATAACACTCGTGTATATTACACAAAACACGACTGCAAATTACGGGACTGCCCTATACTAAAATCAAGTAGTATATGACTATATTCAAGCTCACCGTGATAGTTTCTTCATAAAAAAAGACATGTCTCTGCAGAGAAACATGTTACACGCTGCACATTAACAAGTCTCCAGTCTGAGAGGAACATGCATAATATTACCTGCTGATTGCTATTCCACAGGTTTCCCCTACAAAGTTTAAAATTTCAAGGTAATCGAATTCATTAAATATAGTTCATGTATGCTGATAGTGACTTTGTTGTACTTCTCAATTATCAGCACAACATGTGCTGCACAGCACAAGACGAGTAGTATAAAAACCCGAATCTCGACGACTGATTATTCAGTCACAAGCCAACAGGGCTTATGGTATTGACGTTGTGTCTCATTCAATTGATGCTGAAATAGTTTACCTTTTAAGTTCAGCAAGTAGTTTCATATTAGCAAGTGAAGTAAGTGTTTCTCTTCTGGCAAACTATAAAACTAACTTTAGAGCTCGGACAGTGTTAGACGATAACTCGCGCGTAAATTTAGAAGAATATCTACAGTGATTAAAATAATCTTTTACCCGTCGTTGTCGGTTAGTTTTTGCTATCCATTCAAACATTACACTTCGTATCTATAGAAGAATCAACCAAAGTCGCATATGTGTGGCTTACGAAGGTCTGAAAAAACTTTCATTTGTTTACGTTCAAACATATTTGCAAACCTTTGCTTAGATCCGCTCAAGTATTGGCTTTTGGTAAAGAAACCACTGACTGGCCACGAGTTAGCAAATTTGGTGATGAGTTGAAATTTCATTTCGACTATGAATCGCTAGACTTGTTCGTGCGCAAATCGGTATAGTGCTCTTAGAGCATTGTATCGAGTACCACTGTCGCCATGGCCTGATGAGAAATGGTATTTTTGAACTGCATATTAATGCAAAACGTCGAAAGACGTATTTAAATTTTCTCTCAGATCGAAACAGTGGTCGATCATGATGCACAGAACACTGATCCCGGAACAGTATTTTTTGCCTGTTTTTCACTAGTTTTGATTTAAATATTTAATTTTTAAGAAAATTCGAGTTTGTACAAACAACAGTGTCGCGAAAGCAAGAAAAACTGCATATTTTCCTACTCTACCTGTTTTCTCGCAGCTCCCTGTGGTGAAATTGCCATTTTTCATGTAAAATTTTATTCACCACATTGAAAAATTTCAAAAATGTATGTTCACCCTAGAAACAGTGCGTCGTACGCACATCTGATCCACACTACTTCCTCCGTTGATATGTGATTTGTGTATGATAATGTGTGGAATGTGGGAAACATGATGCAGAGTAAAAGACCTTTTTTGTTGATTGTACAAAGTGAACTAAAGCTTTTACATTCTTTTGTTTTCCCTAGGATCGAAAGTGGCTGATTACACACCTGGGGAAAACAAGAAATTTGGTTTAGGTTTCAAAAGCATGTAAAATCCATCACATAACTCGGGATAAACGTTGAAAGTTAAAAAGTTGTGTTTGTTGACCTCGCCTTCGCCTCGGATAAACAAAATACACATAAAAAATCTACATTTTTTATACCTTGTTATATAAATAACTATTTTTTCTCTTTGCAACTGTCACTTTGTTTTGGTTTTGAAAATTCGTGAAACCAATACTCTATCCAGCTAACAAACTATCAGATCTATGTGTCAAATAGACATCTTATTTCTTTGTATTCTACGAACACTATTCTACACCGACTACGCCGTAATTTAAAATTTAAAAAATTATTTGTTCACATCGGGAAGAAATAAGAAATTCCAATTCGACTGAATTGCAAACCTCGCTTTGGCTGCAAACTTTTGCCCCTGTTTAAGTTTTCTATTTTATTAGTTTTTAGTTTTTATTAGTTTTTCCTCAATTTTTATCATTACAGATGATGGGGTGCCTACATTTGCGGCTTTTAGTTGTTTTGCTCTGCTCGTTCTATGTTTCGGTGCACGCCGCCATTGTACAGTTCGGCGGTTTTACGACTACGTATGGAATGACTGGCTGTCTCTCCGATCCGAAGGAAGGATGTGGCAGAAAAGGTGATACTTGCTATGACGATCGAAGTAACGCTTATGCTATCACTGGGACGGCTCCATTCTGCAATGCCTGTATGCCAAAGAACTTCCGAAACATCGCTTCTTTCCAAGTTCCTTCCAATCTGCCCTGTGCTCTTTGGAGAGCCTACGACTGTGATGATTCCTTTGTGACCAATGTCTATGAGGAAACAGGAATCAACTCATGTTGGAATGGCTTTAAGTCCTATAACATACAAAACACATTTAGTAGTGCACAAGAAGCACAAGACACATTTATAAGGAAATGTCGTCAACACAAAACGTTAGCCGATTATGGATTGCCTGCTGGTACCCAATTGATCACTGAAAGAGATTTCTGCTTCCCCCAACGTAACAATATTGCCGACATAACAATAGCTGCTGTGGGCACACAACAGGCGACTGTGTTAACTAACTACAAGGAATATTATGAGCACAAATTTAATGTCGTTGTGAAATCGACCGACGAAAATTGAAGAAAATATTGGTTCAGATGTTAACAACCGTCTTTCCTTCGTTAACACCTTCTTAACCCGAGCGAAAAAAAATGACTCAAAACGTATATACGTATTTTTTCAGTATATGTAAGGATATGTTGATATACTGTTAGCATTCAGCATATGATACATACGTTTATATACTGCTATCAGTATTTAAACATATAATTTCAATTTCAATTTCATTTATTTCCAAGAAAAAACTTCTAACATTTAACACACAGCGTAGCTCCAGTATGCGTTACAATTCTAAGGAGCTACAACATAGTGTGACCAGTATTGTAACAATGTAACGATCAGTCTATGATGAGCTTTTGGCGGGGCAACATATCTGTCACATGAATTCTACGAGGTAAGAGCAATATTCACCTTAACATTTTAAGTTGAATCATTAGTAAATGCATGAAACAAATTCTACTTATCGCTTTCACATTATTGTTGATTTCTCTAGTTAGGTCTCCGTGTAGGTTCATTTCTCGTTAGGTGTCTGTGTATTATCTTTTCTCATTAGGTCTCTGTGTATTGTTTCTCTCGCTAGGATATCTTCTGTATCTTGTTAGGTCTTAGGAATTAGCAGATAAGATGAAACTGAAAAGTAGAATTTGTTTCATAATTTCCAATGATTTAGTCGCCATTTTGGATTGACTTGAAGCGTGTTGCGTTGGTTTATTAAAGAGGAACCCCTGACGAGGTAAGATCTTTCGGGCGAGGCATTTAACGAAATATATGATGAATTAAAAGCTGAATCAAGACTGTACACTCATTTCCTTGATACATAATCCATTTCTTCAAAGATTAAATAAAATTAATCAGAATTTTATAACAGTGAACGACATCTCAAATGTCTCACTGTCAAATTTTTCTGAGAATTTTATTGTGTCATTGCAAATTCACAATGACATTCTCTGAAAAAAATGACAGTGAGACATTTGAGATGTCGTTCACTGTACAAAAGAAATGATGAAGAAATTACGTACTTGCAAGTGTATGGAGATATACTGATTACGGATATAAACGCATATGCTGGTATACTGATCACGTATCATGGCCCTACGTTAGTGAAGGGCCGTGACGCAAGTCCGTTCACACTGAAAAATTAAAAAAAAAAAATTTTCCGCAGGACTGAGGAACATATATACACGAACTTTTTGACTTTTCCCCCTTTGCTCCTACTACCCCCAAAGTATTTTATTCGGAATCTGGGCGTCCATACGAGCTCAACGAGCTATCACACGCCTCATAAGGTTAAAATTTGGCCGAGATATTAAATTTCAAAACTTGGAAAATCGTATGAAGACATTCATTTTCATACATCTTGAAATTGATGAATTTTACCAACCTTTGTCACTCTGTTAACCGAAACTTTTGAATTTACCGGCGGATTTGGCTGAAATTTTCAGGGTATGTTAAGGACGTAATTCTAAGAAACTAATTTGAAGGAACTTTTATAAAAGCTTATAATTTCGGAGTTATGAGCGTGTTAAGCTATTGAGCTATGGAACCTATAACTCGGAAAATATGGCAGATAGAAAGTTCGTTTAAAAGACAAATTTATAGTTTCAGATTTCATTCGACACGTGTTTCATGGTTTTCCTAAAAAGTCGCTTATTTTGGAGATATGGGCGTTTTAAGTGCGAGCTATGTCAGCCATAACTCGGAAAATACGGCAGGTGGAAAGTTCGTGTAAAAGACAAAGTTATAGAGTTTTAGATTCTAGTCGATGCGTGTTTCATGGTTTCCCTAAAAAGTCGCTTATTTTGGAGATATGGGCGTTTTAAGTGCGAGCTATGTCAGCCATAACTCGGAAAATACTGCAGATAGAAAGTTCGTTTAAAAGTCAAATTGATAGAGTTTTACATTCTAGTCGACACGTGTTTCATGGTTTTCTTAAAAAGTCGCTTATTTGGGAGCTCATATTAAGTGCCTCAAATTTTCGATTTTGGTCGAATTTTCGATATTCGTGAATTTTTCGATTTTAGACTTTTCGATTTTCATCAAATTTTTGAATTCCGTAAAATTTTCGATTTTCGTCAAATGAAAGCTGGAAGGTTGAGATCAAAGAGAAAGTTATACAGTTTTCTAAGAAGAATATTTTCGTTCAAACTGCATAGTATAATTGTCTATTATCTTCGACCCAATTCTAAAAAATCACAACTTACAAAGGAGCTGATATCGCCCAAAACCACTTGCAGTGGAGGTGTGACGCAAGTCCTGTTATCCACTTACAAAAGAACTGATATCGGTGTAGGTGACGCTTACAGATTCTACACGCAAAAAGATATGCGTCACAAATGGCAGCTGATGAGCAAAGTACGCGAAAGTTTTATCAACAAAAATCTTACCAGAAAAATTTTAGGAAGAAAATTATAATAAAAAAGTTTGCGTCACAAGTGGCAGATGTTGAGGAAGGAAAATTTTTATAATTGTGAAATATATTCCTTTAATGAATGGAATTCAAACGGAAGAAAGCCGAATCATCTGCCACTTTTTGACGCAAACTTTTTTATTATAATTTTCTTCCTAAAATTTTTCTGGTGAGATTTTTGTTGATAAAACTTTCGCGTACTTTGCTCATCAGCTGCCATTTGTGACGCATATCTTTTTGCGTGTAGAATCTGTAAGCGTCACCCAAACCGATATCAGTTCTTTTGTAAGTGGATAACAGGACTTGCGTCACACCTTCACTGCAAGTGGTTTTGGGCGATATGGTGATATACTGAAATTTCATATACTGCCATATACGTATTTTGTATGGGCTTAAGTCGAAAAAAGGGTATGTATACCCAGCAGTATGTGTAATTCACATATAAACTGAACTCAAAATAAGATTTCATTATTCGGTGTGGTTTAAGAGTTTCTTGTTCCACACGACCCACAGCGCTTTCAAAGCTATAATACAATAAGTATCTGCTGCCCTCTCATTCAATTTAGTCGAAGCTATCAAATTCATTTGACACAATACATTTTTCGGCTGAACAATTACTGTACCAACTACATAAATACCGAACGATTTAACTGCAAAGTGATACAAGTCAGGTTCTGTTTTCAATTGATCAATTAGTTTTGGTGTTTCTTTTAGAAATTCTTACGCATTAGGCTCTACTTTACACATATCGAATAGTTTTCTTTCTTAGTTCTTGGTGTACGAAATTTATTCTAAAAATCCAGTTCATTGGTGGTGCTTTATGTTCTCATTAGCCTAATGTGGGACAAAATACAAAATGCCTAATGATTTTAAATAGTCTACGGCCTACAATATGAAAATGTAATGACATTTTGGTGGGCAAAACACCGCACCGAAGCGATTATCGAAAGTTGAGTTAGAACACCCGAGCAAAAAAAAAACATAGCTAACGCCGACCCGTACGAAACACCTATTCGTATCAAAAGCCTTTAATGTGAAACTCTTCATTTCTCTTACTTCATTTTCTTCTCTGCTGAAAAACTATTCTTCCTTTTAAATCACTTACATTATCCACTCTTTGCCTTGTTATCATATACAATTAAATTGCCGGAGGCAATATAGACAGCCCCGTACGAAGTCAAATTTCATAAATTCCTATTTAAACAGCTATATACCGCTATATTTACCTATATTTCACTGTAAATAAACATTTCACAGAGGAATATGCTATTATATAGCTCTATATGCCTGTATATAGCTCAATATAGCTGTATATAGGTATATATAGATGTCCATATATGGAATCCCTGAAACCCCTCACACTTAACACATTATTTCCATGTTAACAGAAACTCTCTTAGTACCATTTTCCCGAAGATACTTCAATTTTACTAAAATCCAATATGGCCGCCGGCAGCCATTTTGTTAGGAAACCGAAAATAGTACCGACGCTTTACATTCGTTAATACCTTTCAAACAAAAAAAATCATGAAATTCGGTCAAAATTTACTCGAGATATTGACAAAATACTCCACGTTCACTGTACGGCCGAGTAGCCAGATAAGAGCTCACTCCAAGAGACCTAGCTCACGCTCCGGAGAACAAATTTTCATAAACTTTTTTTTCCCTGATTGGTACTGTCAATACCTATCTAATAAAGCTAAAACGAACGAAATATGTTCAAATTTGGCCGACCTACAAGCAAAAACTGCTTGCCGCCCTGTGCCTGTTTCACACCAAGGGGTCTAACTCACAAGTCGGTCATCCGATTTCCATAAACTTTTTTTTTGTCGATCGGTATTGTAAATACCTTTTATTTGACGTATCACTTACAAGTTTAACGTTTAAATGTCCGGAGATATCTTCGAAAAACCGTAAAGCACTTATTGGGCCCCAGCTCAGGAGGGGTCGATCCAAAATCACTCATCTTCGAACTTAGCCTGTCTTTTGACATTACCAAACGGGGAAAAAAAGAATTTTCAAAATCGGATGCGTTTTACTCAAGTTATCGTGCAGACAGACAGACGGACAGACGGACATTTTTTTTCTTGCTGATTTGGCATCTCTGGACAACCACAATAGGTTTCCCCTTACTCAGGGAGTCCAATTCGACGTGTTACAAACGTATGCGTAAACCTATAAGACCCCAGTACTTCGTACGGGTCTAAAAATCGACGAAAAAGTATATGAAGGTATATGACTATTTCCTTGTAAACTGTAAAGTATTTGGATACCCTTTTTTCGATTTTTTCCCATACAAAACCAGCATATGGAAGTATATGAATATTCAGTATACCGTCATTCACTTTCATATAATTATTTATCAAATCACCGTATACTTTTGTGTACTCATGACGCTATGGTGACATTTGTGAGAAAGTTGAAATTGTTCGCAACACGTGCTTTCAATGAAATATGACATTTTCAGTTTTGATTACCCATCTTCGGCTAGTCACAATCTTTGTTGACTTGAAAGAATGAGAAAATTATTGAAACCAAATTTTTCTTATCAGTTGCACATTTTTCTGTTCATATCCGTTGTCGTCAGAGAATCCCTAATACCTAACGAGACAAGGCCCTATACATATTCCTAACAAGAGACCCTACAGATACGCCTAACACGAAAAACGACAACGGAATTAACAGTATAATGTGAACTGATAAGAAAATGTTTCATCAATTTTCTTATTTTTGAACATCAGTTTTACATGTCACCTCACAAGGATGTTGCCCCGACGAGAATTCATGGCAGACTGACTTTTAGTATGCAAGAGTATACATAAGGGTACGAGTAAATACTGTAAATACAGTATATATGAGCACTTACTTTTATGTACTTGGAAGGAACTAGGATATAGAAGTAACTGTTCAATACTGTAAGCAGTATTTAATTATACCCTTATATAATATGCATATACTTTTTGGATCATTTTTTTTGCTCGGGCATTTTGCTCTGAAAAGAATTGCGATAGTCGCCTTTCGATGAACTTGGTGCAATACATCTCTTTTATTCATTATCATTGTATTATACTTGTGCAACTGTCAACCAATTCTGCTTTTTGTGTGCTTTAACCTGTGAATTAGTTAAATTAATTTTGATTTCAAATATTTTCAATAAGAAAACGCTTGCGGAAAAGATCGCCCAAAACCACTTACAGTGGAGGTGTGACGCAAGTCCTGTTATCTACTTACAAAAGAACTGATATGGGTGTAGGTGACGCTTACAGATTTGCCACGCAAAAAGATATGCGTCATAAGTGACACGCGAAAGTTTGATCGACACAAATTTTATCCGAAAAATTTTAGAAAGAAAATTCTAACAAAAAAATTTGCGTCAACAATTAGCAGATGATTCGGCTTTCTTCCGTTTGAATTCCATTCTTTAAAGCAATATATTTCTACATTTAAATATAAATTCTTATCAGTTTTGATACAGTGTTTTAGATTCACGCACTGTGTGACTGATGAGTGACTTGGGAACATGAAATAATTTGTAAATGCTAAATGAACGTTAGGCCCGTGTTAAATGCTAATTTTATTGAATTGTTGAAGAGCCTTGACGTATGACGTATGAATGGAAAGATAATCCATCAAGTCCACGTACTCGTTTCATTTTTATTTCAATTTTTTTTTCGAAAATTGAACTTCTGGGTTTTTTGCAGAATGCGGCACAATTAACATCAAATAATAGAAAACATTATGAGACATAAGAAAGATAATAGTAATAAAGTGCAACAAATATAAAACAGAGGCGCCGACTTGTGTTTTGGTTGTTGGGTGCGAGATCTCTGTACAGTGATTTTCACGATAGCGAATCTAGCAACTTAATTTAATATCAAGAGAAAGTGCAAGACCTGGTTCTCAGTGATTTGTAAATCTAACAGAGAAATATGTATTCTCCCATCGTAGTAATAATATAGTCGAGAAATGTAAAGCTAAGAACAAACTATAACAAAAGGGCGCATGAGTGCGTACAGACCAAAAACCAACAGCGTTCCAGCAGAACGTCATAAAATAAGGCTACATTCGTCCAAATAGATAGGGTTCGCCAAGAAAACTAAAATGAAGTGATCGTATTGCAATCAAGATTGAGTCAATAATGTCTAAGTCGTACTTGTAGAACATACTTCTTCATGAAAATATTACGGAATAACTACATACACTTACTTTTGTTCAAGCCTTCTTTTGACAATCTAGCTTCATTTTATATAATATTTTGGTGGAAAATTTGAGTTGAAATTTCCGGTTTTTCGTATAGCCGGCTCATCTCTATTCTGGACATGTATATCGACATTAGAGAAAAATTGCTCGTATGCATGTTTTCCAATTTTTATGCAGCTGTCGTCTAATTGTCGGAGTGGCTCAGGTAAAGTAAAACTTGAATCGGAATCTCATTTACCTGATCTTAACAGGGTGGCTTCCGGTTAAAGAAAATGAAACTGACCTGAAAAAATCAGGTTGGCTCGAAAGTAGTTTCAGGTTGACTTCCATTTTGACAACAAGTCAAAAAGTTAACATTTCAGGTTTCAGCTTATACTTACAAGTCGTACTCGTACCCAATCCAGGTCGCCCTCGCCCTTACCAAAAGTCCTGACATACTATTTCTTTTTCATGCTTGCTATGGGAACCGAAAGTAAAAATGTCAATTTTGAGGGGCGAAAGTAAACATTTTTCTACTTTAGGTTCCCATAGCAAGCATGAAAAACTCAATACGTCACATGGAAAATACTTTCGGACCTTTGTCCTTGTGACGTAAATGACTATTTCTACAAAAGTATTCTTCATAGCCTTTATCATATTCCTCGTATGATTTCATTGTTAAACATATCGTCTGTAATATAGATGACTATTTCTGCACGTTTCTTCTCGGTTCTACATTAGGAAAGTGCTGAAGTGGAACACCAAGCTAAGACAAAACTAATACAAAAACTACAATTCCAGACAACTCACACAGAAACGTTATTATTATTGCTTGTGAAGGTCCGAAAAATGTCTGAAGGCTTTTTTTGTTTCAATTCAGAAACAGTGGCAATAATGTTAGTTTATTTAATTAAGAAAAATATCAAATATCTGTTGGGTGCTACGCACCCAACGAATCTTGGTGTCGGGTGCTTGAGCACCCAACGCCACCTAGAAGTCGGCGCCCCTGATATAAAAACATTCACTCACTTCCCTCTCGTTATCTTGCTTTTTGACGTTACATCCCTAGCCTTGGCAATGTTTAAACAAAGACTATATAGATCTGAGTGCTAATCTGAGCCAATCTCAGCGGCTTTTGAAAAACTGAAGAACTTTTTTATTCTACGTTTGATATAAAACCTCAACGAGCGAGAAATATTCAAAAATAATCAGTATTTTCAACCCCTACTTGTTCCTATCTACTGATGAAATAGAGTTTTCAACGATATTAGGGTAAAAAACAAGGTTCGACAGAATTTTGAAAATCTGAGTTTGAACTCAATTTTTTCTGTTACTTTGAATTAGTATGTCCAGGGCGTGTTCAGAATCATAGTAGCAACTAATCGACATGTTGCACAATCGTGAAATCCCATCGAACCATTTTTAAATAAAATTTGATGTTAAAATAAGCATAATTTACCACTACACCTTATCAAAATATTCTTTAGGTTTTTTTTTAAATTAATGAAGAACAATAATTTCAGAAACTATGACGTCAGACTAGTGAGGTCGTTCATATGTAATACATACACTAACACACTCGCAAAGCTGCGCTTACGTCATTAGTTGTTCGTCTATGTACGTACCGAAACGAAAATATTAACAAATACTTATTCGAATGTAAACAACTACTCGCAAATTAGAATGATGACGTAGACGAATTAGGAAAATTTAAATTGCTGATTTAAAATACTAATTCACTCAAGAGATGTGTAAGATTGTGTATTTAAGGGTTTTCAAACCTAAATAACAATAATAAAATATTTCCAGAAGACCATGCAGGTTGTCTATTCTCTATTAAAATAGCCTAAATACGTGATTTAACTCATTTAACTTTAATGTTAATTTCAGTTAATTAAATCTGGATTCGGCACTTTGGATCACGCTTCGGCAGTATGGAGAAAATCTTGGTTCAACACGTCATTTCCTATGGAAGATTCAGTGACAGAACGTATAATTTCAATTTTCGAAGGAAATTCAATTCATAGATACATTTTTTGCTCAGTAAACTGTTCACTATAGGTTCTTTTACTAATTTCTACCATCGAGTCGAAGCCCGATCAGTATCAATGCCCAAAATTTCACATAAATAATCATTTTTAACCTTTATCTTTGCTTAAAAACATAAAAATAAGCATTAACCATCATATAAATTCCATTTCTAAGTTTAAAATTATTTTTTATTGGATAAATCGCCAATCCAGTGTCATAGAAATTCCACCCAAAAAGGCACTGTTTTCGGTTATTTTTAAATATGAAAACATATTCGATTTTGATTAGTTATGAATCATTTGATTAGGAAAATACTTTATAAATTGCAAAAACCAGAGAAAGATAACATTTAAAGACATTTTGAGACAGCGATTTTGGAGTCATGCATGTCATAAATATCGACCATTCACATCCGCCCATTGAAAAGCACAGATTGCAGGTGAGTTAAACCACTTTTATCTACGCACATTCTGATAATATTTCACTTCAAACCGAAATCTTTAAACTTTCGAGTGAAGACCATCGCAGTTATTACTGGAAATGGGCTGATAAATAATTGTTCTTATCAAAAAAAAAAAAAAAGTGAGGGGCTAGCAAGGTGAGAAAATCTTTGTCACGAGTGTTATTTCTTGATTAATTTTTTTGATGAAATTTCTCTCACAAATTCACTCTGTTTTGGACTAACCGTTATCAATAATATTATTAATTTTTGAAAAACACCACCACAAAAAACGGTTAATGTTATTACTTGAATGTTTAGTCCTTCCATCAATACTCTCTCTAGCAAACAAACTACAACTATTAAGGTGGTAAAGACGTTTGTGGAGCTCTGCTACTTGTTTACGATTCGTGAGTGTGTTCACTTGGAGAAACAGAGTTACTCAAACTTATTTTCCACCTTACTTCGATTTTTAAAGAGAGTTCGTTTGCTAGAGACTGTTTAGCTTCCATCCATTTCATTCCTTACTAACTTCACTTTACCGACGCCACAGCCACTTGAGAGAATCCGGTTCCAGCGCGTCCGGTCTTTCGTAGCACTTTGCCAACCTCTTATTTCCAGTGCCCGAAGATCTGATTCGACGCCATCTATCCATCGCATTTTAGGGCGTCATACTCCTCTTCGCCCTTCTGGATCATTTTGGAATAACATTGAGGGGGCTCTGTTTCTATCCATGCTTGCTACATCTCAACCTCAACCGTTGGACTTTCACCACTGCCACTATATCCGGCTCGACAAAATAACGTTTTAATTTAAAGTTGTATCGTCGCCGCCACCTTTCACCTCCACGCATCGCTTCGCAAATAGTATGAAGGACCTTACGCTCGAACGTTAGGAGCAACTGTTCATCACTTCTCTTCACCGTCCAAGATTCGTATCCATAGATCAGAACTGGATGAATGAGCGTTTTGTAAACTTGGCACTTCGTTTTCTTCGATATCAACTTTGAGCGTAAATGTTTGATTAGGCCATAATAGCATCTGCTTGCCGCCATGATTGGATTTCAAGTGTATTATCGCCATCCGAACGAATCAGCGCTCTAAGGAATTCATCGACTACCTCGAGGTTGTACTCTCCAATGCTTATCACGTTCCCTTGTTGATTGGCAACCGTATTGGGCTCGGCCTTCATATACTTGGTTTTCGATTCGTTGATTATCAAACCCATTCTCTCTCTCCACTTGGATTTTCAGATTTGTGAAAGTGTCTACCGCTGCTGCATGTGTAAGACTGGCAAGATCTAAGTCATCTGCAAAGCCCAGCACTTGAACTGATCCATTCGCCAGTGTTTAGGCCGATTTCTTGGCACGGTTAAAAGGATTAACCCGGCACTGCAAGTTTAAAAATTCATTTAAGGACGTGCTGCGTGACAAAATGGTTTAAAGTTGTGGCGAGACCAATCATACTTTACAGTCGTGTAAATTCAAGTCGTATGTTTTTCGTTCGTGCAATGTAAAGGACACTTGTCAAAGGTGTGCAAGAAGAAGCCACAGACCTTTGGGCATCATTATGTGTATTTGGAGACGATCAATCAGGTGGCCAATTCCGATGACGACGACGGTATCACTTACCGTGGAGGGCTCGGCAAAGAATTTTTTTTTGTATAATTTGATCTCAATTTTTTTTGTGGGAGGGAGTATTATGGTATATGTTGTACATACGCTACAAATGTAACCGTAAATGACTTTCAGTATTAAACGACTATCCGAACACAACACATCGCATTCGTCTATTACTCCCGTCTGTAACCGGATACATTTCAGCCCTTCTCTTACAGCAAAAACGTAAAAAAAAATTTTGGCACCTTGACACGACATCTGGTGCCCTTCAGTGACGCTTTCACAAGACGAATCAGTTTTGTTTCTCTACGCTTGGTCCTATCGTAGGCTTGTTTGAAGTCGATGAAAAGATGGTATGTCCGGACTTGAAATTCCCTTCCCTCTTGCAGAATCAGACGAAGGTTGAATATTTGGTCAGTTGTCGAGCGATCTCGTCTGAATCTGCCTTGATAATCTCCAATGACCGCCTCAGCCCGTGGATTTAGTCTAACGAATAACACTCGAGCAAAAACCTTGTACGCCGTGTTAAGCAAAGCAATACCACGGTAGTTTTCGCAAATCATCCTGTCACCTTTCTTGTGCAGAGGTAAAATGACACTATCTAATCACTGATCCGGTAACTATTCGTCGTTCCATATTCGCACGACTAATTCATAAATCACCTTTGCCAATTCCTCACCACCCATTTTCAGCAGTTCCGCTGGTATATTATCCGGACCTGAAGCTTTGTTGTTTTTGAGTGAGGAGATTGCTGCTGAGACTTCCTCCTTTTCTATTTCACATGTTCTATCAGGCCCGATCTTAAGTTAATATTTTATGGACTTTGTTAGTACAGCAAATGTTGAAGTTATTTCAGAGGTAAATGCCAATTAAATACGAGTAAATAGCTAAATATTGTCACAAGAATTTGGACAGTGAGTTTCCCACACTAATTGAAAATTAGACGCTCTACTTTCGTCAAAAAATGTATTATTTTTCACGAATCTAAAAAACTGATTAATTATAAAGTTTAATCTTTTGACATTGTTTGATATTGCTGTTAGATGGAAGATATATTTAAGAAAGCGAATTCTGTTGAGATAAGTTAGTTGAAATCAGACGTTGGTCGAATACTGAACTTTTCGATGAATTAAGTCAATGAAAAGGATCTTATTAATTATGAGTTCGGGGATATTTTTAACACTCGCGAGTACGTATGTGTTCGTTAATTATTTAGAGCGTATCACTAATTTGAAAATGTTGCTGGATGAATTAAAATCAGTGATGGTTATCTTTTAACGAACTTATATTTTTGAAATTATTTTAAAGTTCTCTACGGTTTCTCGGTTGAAAAACGCGATCATTGCTAGATAGTGAAATTTTTACTTAAAAATTTAAATCAGTAGTGAAATATCTGCGGTATCATTAGTACTCAATCTTTTTTATTCTTTGATTAGTTGCGCTTTTCGTAATGAGCAGCCGAGCGTCATTACCTTGCCGCTCGTCCCCATTAAGATTTACGTAAAAAGAAATGCAAAAGTTCAACAAATGTTTGTTTTTCTTATACTTCTAGTGTTGGTAGTTTTGTTGACGCTGGTCCTTGCTAGAACTGCACATGTACAAACACAAGATACTTCAGTTGACTGTTCTGAATTTACAATATTCCCGTGGTCCGTCAATGATCCTACGAGCTGTCGTGCTTATTGGCATTGTGAAGCGTCTGATTCTGAAGCAGTTCCGAGAGAGTGTGACCCCGGTCACTATTTTGAAGATGAAGAACGGAAGTGTCTTCTAGACACCGATGATGCTTGTGAATATACGGAACCGGAGCCAGTAGATCCAGAGCCAGTAGATCCAGAGCCAGTTGATCCGGAGCCAGTTGATCCGGAGCCAGTTGATCCGGAGCCAGTTGATCCGGAGCCAGTTGATCCGGAGCCAGTTGATCCGGAACCAGTTGATCCGGAACCAGTAGATCCCACCCAACCACAGCGACTAGATGCTTGCTACGGTCTTCCTGATGGTAGTTTCATTAACAATCCAACGGGTTGTCGTTCATACTTCGAGTGTGTGAATGGCATTGCAGTGCCGAGGCAGTGTGACTTGAGTTTCAATTTTAATAAAGAATTGCAGATATGTGACAGACCTTCTTTGACACCATGTACAAATGATGATTTCGAATGTCCATATTGGGGAATTTCGAGATGGGAAGTTCCCGGAAGCTGTACCGAATATAATTTCTGCATCGAAGGACAACACCGAATTGGAACATGTGCTCCGGGATTAGTTTTCGATCCTGAAATAGCTTTATGTGCACTACAAGAGGAAACTGTTTGTACGCGTGAGCTATGCCCACTAAATGGTGGTATCGAAAATATCGTTACTTATCCATCATATGATGAAAACTGTGAAGAGTAATTGTGTCCATGACGTTTTTTTTAGAATCTTTTCAAATGTTTGTTCGCTTTAGGTATTATATGTGCCAAGGTGGCAATCTAGAATTACAAAAGTGTGCACCACGCACACATTGGAATCAGGAGCGACAAAGGTGCGAAAGACCGGAAGATGCAAAGTGCGAAGTAATGTTACTTTTCGTAGGGTGGTCATGTGTTAGATTTGTAAATTTGTAATTTTTAACATTTCAGGTACCTGAACCAATCGTAATCGAATGTCCATCTGGACCTCTTCCGGTTAACATACCACATCCAACTATTTGTCAGAATTATTTTTTATGTGTTAATGAAGTTTCATACGAACTAGAGTGCAGCGAGGGAACACTGTTTGACGTATTAACGTTGCAATGTGTGGTTGCTAGCCAAGCGAACTGTGCAGAAGGCGCAACAGTGCGAATTGGTACTCGTAAAATTTATTTAGTGAATTAATTTTTTGTTTTTTCGAAGCACCATTTATACTTTATTAAAGTCTGAATGTTTATAAAATAATCCTAAATTTGTATCTGTATATGACATAAATTTGCTTGGGCAAATAAGAGACTGTTTCAAACAAGGCATTACAATTCATTCATAATAATTTCGTTCTCCCTTACAACAGTTTAACCCCTGCGTGAGTGCGTGAGCGAATTTTTTTTTTGTTTACTCTCTTCAAACAGTCTATTACGAACCAAACGTTTTCCGTGAAAATTTTCCATCCTGTACAACAGTGTACCGTGTGCGTTGTGTGTAAACAAATCGATTTTTGTTTCGGGTGTAATCAAGCAATTTTTCCAAAAAAATGGCCAGTGTGACTGCACCGGAATCGATTTCGAGTTTATATTTGCAAGAGAAATGTGCCGACGTGAAATTCGCTATTGTGCAAAACGGTAAAACGACAAAGTTATTGCATGCACACAGAAACATCTTAGCAAACGAAAGCAAAGTGTTTTATGCCATGTTCTTCTGTTCGTTGCCCGTAAAGGAAATGATAGTCGTCAATGACACATCGTACAGTGAATTCGAAGAGTTTCTGCAATTTTTCTATTTCTCCAATGTCGACGTGAACCTGACGCTTCTAAATACGAATGGTGTCGCCCAACTGGCCGATAGATATGGCATGATGGGTTATTTGAATGGATGTGTTGAATTAGCGAGTGAAAGTCAGTCAGTTAGTGAAATATTATGGGGCTACCAGATGTCCATGACACTCAAAAATCAAAGATTCCAGAAACTTTTTGAACACAAAATCAGGCAGTCGCCGTACGAAACTCTCCAGTCAGCCGAATTTTTGGACTGTAGCCAGGAAACTTTGCGAAGTATCTTGGAAATGGATGGTTTACAGTGCAATGAATTTGATATTTTCCTCACTTGTATCGCATGGGCAAAAAAATCTTGCTGCAGAAGGGGACTTAACGAAAACAATCCGAGGCACTTACGAAATGCACTTGGTGCTAAAGAGGCGCTACCGGATCACGATTGCTTCCATTTGATTCGTTTTCGTACGATGGAAAGGAAAGAGATTAAGAAAGTGCTGAAAAATCGATTGTATGTGAAGATGTTCAAAAAGCATGAATTGGAGGAAGTCAGAAGTCCAGTGTCCATTTACGCTATAGTACCGACAATATTCAAACGACAGCCAAGATGCGGTCCGCTGCTCTATATGTTGAATGACACTCCAGTATTCTTCTTTATCAGTCGAGGCTGGCCGTTTAGGCCTTACTTTCTGAAGGCCGAGGACTATATTCTATTGCAAACAAATGTTGACCTCGTTTTGGGTCGAATATTTTTCAACGACATTTTCCGGCGGGGATTGCTGAAAACTAAGGAAGAACACACCTTCAACATAAGCATAGCCGAGAACGATGAACCACAGTATCCATTATGCAGTATCTCAGTAACGGACAATGCCGAAGACGGTCCAAGAGTTTCGTTTGTTAAAAACGGCGTCCAAATGAAAGCCGACAAAGTGTATCGACTAACATTTTACGTTGAAAATTTTGTCGATCCTTGTCCATACTATTGCTTTGCGGGTAACCGTTGTGTAATGAGATTTCGGGCTAAGACATTTTGTTCGGTTGGTGATGTTAGAGTCTCGATCCTCAATGACCAGCTGCAGGTGTCAGCAGATCCTTCACCAATGAAGTTGTTCCGATATATGCAATTTAAGCGAATTTAAGGAATGGACAAGGAATTTGAATTTGTTTGATTCGAATTGAAATAAAAACTGTGAAAAACGAAATTGTTGGTTTTTTGCAAGGTACTGCTCCTAGCATTAACTTAGAAAAAATCCGGCGTAGGCTCTGTGTTCATGCTAGGAGCAGTGCGACTCGGCACCAGAAACATGAAAGTGCGACACAAAAGGAACCATTCACGAAACTATACACGTTTTCACAATTGGGATGAGGTAAGCCTTGCCAAAACGAAGATCTTATATGAATCCCAACAAAAATCTCTTCGAGAAAAGTGTGACGCAGTCTTTGAAGTACAATTTCTAAAATGAATGATATCGCTAGAGTTGACGCTTTCAGCTTCGTTACGCAAAAATTAAATTTACACCCAATTTTAGTTCAAACAAGCTGGCTTAGTTTTTCTCATCATCTGCCAATTAATTTTTACCAAAAAAAATTTGACTGGAAACAACCAAAATTTTACCAAAAAAATTTGCGTCGCAAAGTGGCAAATGTTCAGGAACAGACAAGCAGGAAAATTTATCTGACGAAAATCGAAAATTTGGCGAAAATCGAAACTTTGACGAAATTCGAAATTTTGACGAAATTCGAAAATTTAACGAAAATTGAAAATTTGACGAAATTCAAAAATTTGACGAAATTGGAAAATTTGACGAAATTGGAAAATTCGACGAAATTCGAAAATTTGACGAAATTCGAAAATTAGACGAAAATCGAAAATTTAACGAAGAAAGTAATTCTCTATCTGCCACCATTCAAGAAATATCTTCAAAATCCCAATTTACCCACCCATTTCCAACTTTCGACATTTTTCACATATGCTTCTCTGTTCTACTCGTAAAACTCTGAGATTTTGCCGAAGAAAGTAACTCTCTATCTGTCACCATTCAAGAAATACCTCTAAAAACATAATTGACCCACCCATTTCCAACTTTCGACATTTTTCACATATGCCCCTCTGTTCTACTCGTAAAACTCTGAGACTTTGCCCAAGAAAGTAATTCTCTATCTCTCATAACCCAAAAAAATATTAGTCCTTTCATCCTACGCTCGAGTAGCTCAAAATTTGGTCACTCTAATCACTCTAGCTCAAACGAATCTGCCCCGATTTTTTTAATTATTTTTTTGTTCGAATCGTGTTACGAATACCTTTCATTTGATCGCACGCCTCTGTAGGTTTCAATACAGCTAAGCTACAGCCGAAAACGCGTTCCCGACCCTTGAAAACCAAGGTGCATGTCGCCAGCCCCCCGACTTCCTAGTGCTGTGTTGGGGTTAACGGCACTAGTTGCGCCTGAATTAGTGCTATCGAATGGTACCAGTCCCACAATTAGTGCTGTTCTGGTGACCCAGCACTGACTATTTAAAAAGTGATTTTTTGATTTTTCGTCATTTTTGTATGGAATCACTCTTTAATTCACATTTTATTCACAAGAAACGCAAAGCACTAATTAGTGCTCAATTAGTGCTGACGATTGACACCAACCACAGGTTTCTAGCTTACCAGGAGGCCGAGCACAATTGAAAAAACTGGTCGAAATTTTGATTTTTTCTTGTTTTTGTATGGAATTATTTTTTCAGTCGAAGTTTACTAATGTATCGTTCACAGCACTAATTAGTGCTCAATTAGTGCTGCAAAATGACACCACTCACACTATTATGAGTTGTCTGAGATCCGAACACTACCGAAAAAACTAATGAAAATTTCGATTTTTTCTTACTTTTGTATAGGATTCTTTCATAACTCATGTTTTACTAATTTAGAACTTGGAGCACTTTTAAGTGCTCAATTAGTGCTGGAGAATGACACCAACCCCGCAACAGCGTGTTGCCAGTAGACCGGACACGGGTGAAAAAAATTAGTCAAATTTTCTTCCTCTGTTATGTTTCTGATGTTAGCGTCGAGTCAACTCGTTTCAGCAATATTAATTTGTTCAAAACAATTACAACAGTATTTTAGTTTATTCGCCAGTGCTATTGTGCGTAAAATGTTGAATCAGTGATGAGGATTGACCAACCTCACAAACAATATATTGTTGGCTGACAATTTTCAATCCTTAGTATCTACTCAATTAGTCGGTGCAGATTATGTTTATATAGCCACTTTATAAAAGTTGTATTATTAGACTCATATGGTCTGTTAGTGTTAATCAACGGTAGTCTTTAGACGTACGTTCCATGTGATGCTGTTTCATATTTTCATTGTAGGACATGTAACGACTAATAGGCAATTACTTTCAACAGACCCATTCTACTGTATTTGTGCTTAACACCTTACTAATACATACTTTAGCCACTTAAATGTGTGAACTATTTAGGACAATAGGCAGTTTCTTCTTACGAATAGGAACGAGTATCTACATTGATTTAGAATTTCAGTATTTACTTTTTCTCGAGTGGCCGTAATGGCCGGACGTCGCGGTAAAGTAACTCGCGAAGAGTACAAAAAAACATTTGATTCGTTTAAAGGCCAAATTATTCAGGATAATAAAATCGTGAAGCCAAGTGACATAATTTGGAAGCATTTAAATGATAATATTTTGACTAAAACTAATCCGAAATCGATTTACTCGGCTGCATTACGTTGGTTTGACGATTGTAAAAACGGAAGCGAAAGTGATATTGAAGACTATGAATGTGACAATGACAATATCTCAATAGAAATGGACTGTGATGATTCTTTCGATAATTCAATTATGTCAAACCCCAGTGTTCCCCGCATAAATTTTAATGTTCACCTCTCCGCTGAAGTGTGGAAGACAATAGCACCTATTCCAAAGAATTACGAAACTTTAAACGGAAATTACTACAAAGGACATGGGCGGCAATATCTCGTGTTGAAACCTGGTGTTTGGACAAATGTTTTACTTGAAAAAATTTCGAACCATCGAAAAAACATTATTTGTAATTTTTCCTTTAAAAGGAATAAAGTTTATGTGAAAGGGTCATTTTACGTCACTATTGCTGGAAAATGTGTAAATTGTGGTGCTAGTATCACCGGCTTTGTTAAAGAAAAACCCCAAAATGAAAGTGACTCTGTAAAATTTTGTTTTTCTATAATTAATTTCAATGAGAAACTGCATACGATGAATGACCAAAAAACAGTGAGAAATAGTGGCGAGAAAGCGACGTCAGTATTTTCTTCAACAAAAACCGCGCTAAGCTTGCACCAACAAATGGGAAGAGATATGACAATGTTTGAGGATCCAAAAGGCCGCCAATTTTCTTTAAATGCAATCCGCTGTGGAAAGATGCGACAAAAAGCTATGAAGAAAATTTCTTCGTGCCCTTACACAGCGATTACGTATTTCCAAGCAATGAATTGCTATACCGACACAATTCATTTGATTGGAATTAGTCCTTTTGTTGTAATTTACATAAGTCCAAACCAATTACGACTGTTCAATGCATATAAGAGGGCTAATCCTTACACAAAACTTACTGGCGATAGTACAGGAGGACTTGCTCACAAATTGGGTATGTGTGCGTGTAAGTTTCTGATCAAGCTACAATATCTGATAAAAACACATCCTTTTCAGAACGCCCTGGTGGAAAGTTGTCGTCTCATATATTTCTTTATTCATTTGCAATATCAGACGATTATCAAGTCTCCATTGCCTCCGCATTAACCGAAAAACAGGATATGTGCTTCATTCAGTATTTAATGAATGAATGGCAACGATTAGGCGGAAGCATACCCAATGAATTTACCGCTGATATGTCACCAGCTCTACTGGGAGCAGCCGTACAGTCATTCGGGCGAAAATCGTCTATGGTTGAATATATAAATTGCTTGTTTAACATTCTCAATGGAAACGAAGAGAGAATCCCAAATTGCTTCATACGAATCGACATTGCACATTTTATTAAGAGTGTGACCAGCTGCCAACCATTAAAGACGGCCCGATTCAAACACAAAGATTTCTTTGTAAGAAGTGTGGCACTCATGCTGAAGATGAATGATTTAGAGCGAGCACGACAGCATATTTTAGAAGTTCTGGTAATTGCGATGTCAACGACCGAAGGTGAGCAAGGTGCCTTATTGCATTTGATTGAAAAAGGAATGCACGTACATAGTCATTCACGGCTATTCAAATTATGATAAGAAATTTGTGAGTAAATGTTGCGTTTTATTGTGTTTTCAGGATGTTCATCCGACACTGGCAATGACACACCGTGTGAAATTTTCAAACGGTCGATTATTCGAAAAATAAAAGGCGTAGAGGAAACTGATGAGATACATACATTGGTTGTAAACAATTTTGATCAGCCTGATCTTCCAGAAATATCAGAAGAAGATGCAATTATAAATGCTAGCCGAGAGGAACTGCTTGAATTCGTAGACGCAGTTGGATCTACTTTCAACACCTGGATCATGGAAATCGAAACCGAAGCTAAGCTCATAGTGAAGAATTGCGACGATGGTGATCGTGACAATTTGATGTTTAACCCTAGCTTCGCAGTACATTTTCGAAAAATTTGCAAACTTCTACTGCTGTGGTCGGCAATGTGTTGCCCAATTTTCAATTCGCCATACGAAACGAGTAGTAGCGCTAACGTCGAATGTGACTTTAAGAATGTTAAATCATCGTTAAGTGATGTAATACCTTGTCGAGTAGACGTTTTCATTCAGAAACATTTAGAAATGTTGGATGGAGCGGTAAAAATCGCCTCAAAGAAATATGTTAAAACGGTTGACGGTGAGTGCAGCGACGATCACACGGTTGAATCGGACGCCGATTCGGATAGAGGACATAACATTGTTGACTTCGGAGAAGATGATTCAAATGACAATTGTGTTGAAGTTACCTGCGTAGCTTGTGCGAACAACGATGTTCCGGGTGGAGCTCATAAATGTTACAAATGTGGAATAAACGTTCACATACTACCAGGCTGTTCACTATCAATCGGGCAAGAAGAGGGTTACGGCGAAAACAGGATCTGTATCACATGTTCAAAGAAAGAATCAGCTGGAAAAGAACACTCAGCGAAGCCACCGACAAAACCGCCTGCTAAGGTTACAGTTAAAGCGAAGCCACTAAGGCAATCACTCCGCAAGAAACTAAACGACGCACGTACGAACAATGAATTTTCGCTGACAAAAAAAAAGGCATCGAGGAAGCAAACGTCTTCAAGACCACCAGAAGCCATACCGAAAAATACACATCGTGGACCGGATACACTGACAAATGAACCGGAAAAATCGAATTGCGAAAACATTAACAAAGAGTTGAACCATAAGGAGCAGTGGTGCAAGCGGAAGAAGACGAAGAGAAGTATTTACACAAAGCCATCTCCATACTGGGACCTTACCACAAACATTAACAAAAAAGTAAAATTGGGTTTCTTGACCAACGGAAATCTTTCTAAGACTGTGCACCGTGTGAACAAAGTTCCAGTAGCTGTAGGAAATACATGTTGCTTTGACTCAATAGCGCAGGTAAAACTAAGAACTGCTTTTAGATGGTTAACCTATACCAATAACTTCTGTTTAGATTTTAGCCGGAGCCTACGCATACTTCGAACATTTTAGAAAGATTTGCGAAGAGAGCCAGGATCTTATTTTCGAGATTGCAATTTTGCTGGCTAAGAAGTAAGTTTAACTGTTTTTATAGGCCGAAATTGATAAATGAAGTCTATTTCGTGTAACTCCTCTTTCAGTTCCAATCTCAAAAGGGTTAACAACCTACGAGCCTCGCTTCTCCACAACATGTACAACAAAAGCTCTTTCGAAATGGTGTTAACGACCATGCTCAATAACGTTCTTAAGAACACTCCGAGCTACAGTGAGACATCAAAGTGCTTGTCATGCGAATATTTCCAAAAAAGATCAGTCCCAATTGTCGGTGTCGATTCGAACGTGTACAACAACGACATGAAAAATCTTGAAATTGGAATTATAAGTAATTTCCCAGTCTACATACTGTGCGAATGCTCGAACATATTGGATACCGAAAGAAAATTTAGTGAACATTTTTTTATTGAGGTAAGAATGCTATTTCTAAGCTTTAGGCACATCCGCACATCATCATAGCTCTCTAACGCATAACTTCACATTTGCATTAATTGATATTAACAATATTACGAAAATTCTTTTTGTTTTGTTTCTCTTACAGTTGCCAAGCTGTACCAATTACTCTGCGTCGGATTTTGAAGAAACAGCGGTTTTTCAAATAAAAGATGTTCCACTCGTTTTGAATGTTTTTAACAACAAGTATGTGCTCTTTGGATTGATAATCTTCAAGCCACCGTTTCTGGAGTGTGACATTGGTCATTACACATCTGCTATCCGGATAAACAATAAATGGGAAATGTTCGACGATTATCGGTCGAAGTCATACACTATTTCGCCTAATGCGAATGTGGTAGTACACTCCATTATGTACATAAAATCGGGCGCGTCTAATGATGTTCAAAATAAATGTCTACACAAAAGTTCTATCGACATCGATCACGACATACCAGTTTCAAAGCAGATCCGTAATGATTTTCCAAACGAGCATCAGAAATCGCCCGGTGATAATTTACACGATCCACCACATTCGATGAGCCCAGATAATTCATTGTTAGAAGTAAGTGTAAATTCGCAAGTTTTGCGCGATGATACAATTCAAAGTGGAAATTCAACAGTAAGTTTCGTCTGATTTAACTCTGGAATGATTTACTAAAAAATTACTTCCGTAGAGCTTTGAAATTTCCGAACATGGCTTCGAGTCATTCTACCGTTTGTACCACCAGGAGTTGGTGGAAGACACCAATAAAAACAACGAGAAGCCTTCGGAGTAGTTTTCACGAGAGTTTTCATCAAAATATTGCACTTTAATACTTTTGTTTATATTTAAATGATTGAAAATAAATCTTTTCTGTTTACTATTAATTACAAAACATAATTTAAAACGAAATCTGTGTTTGTTAGGGCGTAATGTTCAAAGCTTTCATTGACGCAACACGAAGTGCCAAAGCACTATATTTTTTTCTATTCTTTCACCCGTGTCCGGTCTACTGGCAACACGCTGTTGCGGGGTTGGTGTCATTCTCCAGCACTAATTGAGCACTTAAAAGTGCTCCAAGTTCTAAATTAGTAAAACATGAGTTATGAAAGAATCCTATACAAAAGTAAGAAAAAATCGAAATTTTCATTAGTTTTTTCGGTAGTGTTCGGATCTCAGACAACTCATAATAGTGTGAGTGGTGTCATTTTGCAGCACTAATTGAGCACTAATTAGTGCTGTGAACGATACATTAGTAAACTTCGACTGAAAAAATAATTCCATACAAAAACAAGAAAAAATCAAAATTTCGACCAGTTTTTTCAATTGTGCTCGGCCTCCTGGTAAGCTAGAAACCTGTGGTTGGTGTCAATCGTCAGCACTAATTGAGCACTAATTAGTGCTTTGCGTTTCTTGTGAATAAAATGTGAATTAAAGAGTGATTCCATACAAAAATGACGAAAAATCAAAAAATCACTTTTTAAATAGTCAGTGCTGGGTCACCAGAACAGCACTAATTGTGGGACTGGTACCATTCGATAGCACTAATTCAGGCGCAACTAGTGCCGTTAACCCCAACACAGCACTAGGAAGTCGGGGGGCTGGCGACATGCACCTTGAAAACCACACTCAGAAACCACTTCGAGGCCAATAAAACAAAATTTTGGTTTTTCCTGGGGTAATGGCGTAACACATTTTCATTTTTATGCCCACCCTGAGGTTCCTGCAAAATTTCATGGAGATTGGCTGACTAGTTTCCGAGATCGACCGTCGATAGATAGACAGATAGATAGACAGATAGAAACATACAGAGTAAGTTGAAAGATTTTGATTGTTTGGAAAACGTTAATTTGGTGCATTTTCTATCAAAATGACCAACATCAAAACGATGTATCTCCGGCAATTTTAAAGTTACATAGTCGAGTGATAGCTCGTTTTGCTCGTATTTGAAGCGCGAATAAGATAGAATAGGATTTGTGGTGATACATGCCAAAGAAAAGAAACTTAAATTCTCGCCTATATATGGTTGCCGCGTCTCAAAAAAATTTCTTCGTTCTTTTTTTGGAAGTTAGACTGCGTCAAGTCCTCCGCTAACGCTCCGGACATGATTAGACATATATTCACTACTATGCGAAAGTGGACTATTACATAACCGCTTGACCCTTGTAAAAATGATCCATTACATGATGTCATGAAGTGATAATCAACTTTCGCATGGGGCAAACAGTAAACGAGAATACATTTGTCGAAAAGACAGTTAGCAAAGCTTGTTGCTCAAATAACACGCTTCTGAGTTTGGTTTTTTCACAAAATTGTTACCTCTTGTAATGAATTACTTTCGCAGCATCCAATAAAACCTACTATTATTACCGGATTATCATCAACAGTGATTCACAACCAGCGCAGCACAAAAACATGGTTTCAATTTAATTGAAACTTCGTTTGAAACAAACTTAAATAACAACTGGAATCGAGATTATACAATAA
Organism: Bradysia coprophila; assembly: GCF_014529535.1. Taxonomy (NCBI): domain Eukaryota; kingdom Metazoa; phylum Arthropoda; class Insecta; order Diptera; family Sciaridae; genus Bradysia; species Bradysia coprophila. Next base: position 3,737,343 of record NW_023503496.1, on the reverse strand, counting down.
CATCGACAAAGATAACTACTTCGGCTAACCACACACACTGGCCATGAGTGGTTCTGGACCAGAACTTCTGGTTGAGTTTAGGAAAAAATTGAAATTTTATTTCAATTATGATTCGCTAGTCTTATTCGTGTGCAAATCGGTATAGGTTCGATAGAGCACTGTATCGAGTACCATTGTCGCCATGGCCTGATGAGAAATGGTATTTGTGAACTGCATATTACTGCAAAACGTCGAAAGACGTTTTTAATTTTCTCGATCGAAACAACAGTGGTCGAAATGTCTTACCCAATAACTACTGCCACAATGTAAACGGTAAATGATGCTTACGACGACATAGAGTTTTCACTTATTAAACTTAGCAATAGGTCTGCTCCAAGGTCATTTGAGCCATCAAAGCGTCATCAATAGAGCCATAACCAAAAAATTATTGTTGACAAATTGTTGGTAAAAGCGTTGAGGTTATGGCTCTGTGGATGCTTTCGTTCGTTTTCGGCTTGTCAAAAATCGTTTTTAAGCTGTAATTGTTCTTACTCCGTTTAGCTTTCCGTTTACTTATTAACAATCAGAAGTGTGAGGAGCTTCCTTTGTTCGTTCGTAAACAGAGAGCTGAACGGCATAAGTGCGTGGATACCTTTACCCGTATGATGGAACAAACCTATGGTGAAAGAGAACATATGTCCTATCACGTTGTGCAAGTAGATTTTTCAAGGCTGTAAACTTTGGGAAGGTCACGCGCTTATCTGTATCTGTGTGACATTGACCTCTCCAAAGTTTACAGCCATGGATTTTCTAAGAGCAAACATTCTAGTTTGTTCTAATCATGGTCTTTTTGTACAGCTTAATGCACTTGCCTCCTGTCTACTCCCAAAGTATATAAAACCACCGAAGGCAATGCGAGACCGCAAACGTACATGGACCCCAAGTTTTGTCTTTTGATAAATGATAAGGATTCATGCTATTGCATATTCGTCACACTCACCGCACAGAATCAAAAGTTCGATGCGACAATAGGTCTGTTCCCAGTGCAACATCGAAACGTCAAAAATCATCCACAGACAACATAACCAAACAAAATGTATGGAAAAGCGTTGAAGTTATGGCTATGTGGATGACGTTTGACAGTAAACTGCACTTTCCAATTGTACTTGGAACAGATTCATTGTGTCGATTTCAAGGTGAGAAGAAAGGATGTATTTAAAGTCTACTTATGGCGACTTTATTATTAGCTTGCTTCTACCAAGGCTGTAAACTTTAAGGAGGTCTCGCATATACAGATACGCGGGTAACACATACAAAATTGGACATATTCGTAGAAGATGGATTCTCTTTGACAATTTCATAGTATGTGATTTCTGTTTTGTGTGTCCCCGCCGTCCCCGCGTATCTAATAAAATAGCGGTCAGTGTGACCTCTCCAACAGTCTATAGCCTTGGATTCCACGATTTTAAAAAAAATGATAACAGGTGGCATTACTTCTGACTTGGTGGAGGCAACGCCATCTGCTTTCTTTTTTCTCTGCAGGATGAGAGTCTTGTAGTCTTCTTCAGTTTCTATGAGGCAGAATTGGTCGGTTTTTGTTACTAAAATGTAAAGATTTTACCGACTTTTTGGTACTCTTTTTTTCAGGGAATCGATAAAGAAAGACAGATCGAAACATTTAGTGATTTTATTACAACATCAAGCTACATATATATTACACCGATAGATTTGTCCATTTTTGTTTTATTCAATAAATTTCCTTTTCATTTCAAATTTTGTACCGTTGTCTTTGAGGTCTTCATTTTTTTCTTTCCATTTCCATGAGGTAGATGCGTTGCAATCCATTTTCAATGTGGACTTCGTAATCGCGACATTTTGTGGCCGTTTTACTTTTTTTACCAAATTTATATTCGAAACGAAAAGATTTTTTTTTCTTAATTTTGTCACAATATTTAGCCATCAAGAGATACAAAAAAGGAACGAAATTTTTGGGATGCAATTTTTGCTGTTTCGTCAACTGTTTCGTCAAATATATTTTTAATAAATAAAAAATTTCGATTTTCTTTTGGTGTTCATAAATTAAGGGTTAGGGTTAAATGTGTGCGTCATTTTAATAGAAAAATATAGTTTTTTGTTGTTGTAAGACTTAGAGTTCATGTCAAAATTTCAAATCCTGTTGCACAGCGTGCATGACATCAGCGCTTTCTTGTAATTTCGCCTCTTCGTCTTTCGTCAAAATTTGCTTAACCACATGCGAGATTCCATTCGATGTCAGGACGCACGGTAGGGACAAGTAAACTTGTTGCTTGATACCATGGTCTCCCTATATAGAAAGTGAAAATTTATTGGCGTTGTCTCGTTGTCGAAATTATTGGACGTGCTTCATGTCTCTCAAAAAACGGAATTCAAAACATTGTGGACATGGAAAGGGTGCAACCGGAAGATCACGGAAAAAATTTGACCTGACGCGAATTTGGCTTGATGAAGTCAGGTCTGATAATTATACCGTACATGCTTCAGGTCAGTACCTGACCTGTTTGGTGCTTTATTAATCCTAGTATAGACCTCGTGCGCGAAGCGAGGCTTTCATAAAAATTTACGCTGATCTAGTACGGTGAAGCGAAAAAATGGCAATTCGCTTCGCTCAGAAGTATATACTAGGCTTTAGTCTGTTAAGCGATCTATTAGATCAAGTCCAAGGTTATTCAGAATGTCAAAAATCATCCACAGAGAACCTAACCTGAAAATGTGCGCGGTGAAAATGAGCAGGAACTTTACTCACGTTCGAAAATAGAAACGAATGTTTGAATGGTTTTCTTGTAAAATATTGAGCTGAAACACGTGCGCCACACAAGTAGCAATTAAAATTTAACGTTTTTTATTGATCTGGACCAAAACCACCAAAACACAAAATTAAACGGCAGCTCAATAACTTCAATTATTTTGAGTTGAGTTGAGGTTGAGGTTAGGGTTCTCCAAGGATGACAGTGCAGCAGTCAGTGTTCAGGTTTACGGTTACTCGGACTTGACATATAGAGTGTTATGATCGGAGCGAGACGACCGAATACCAGTTAATTATAACTTGCCTTGGGTATTTTGTCAAAGTATTTGCTTCGCTTTCAGCAAATTGCGATGCGAGAGCGAGAGGACCGAAGACCAATTATATTATAACTCTTTCATCATAACACTATATGCTTGGACAATTTCCATCGTCATCTAACTTTAAAAATGTCTGAAAACAAGCAACTGCAAAGCGCCATCTTATTGTCATGCATCGAACTTGGACTGATTTCAAATCAATTTGTAGTGGCATATAGATCTCTTCGTTTGTTGAAACTGATGACGGAAACGTGAGGAATGGTGGGGAAAAGTGTGTAAACTAATCGAAACCAACTTCACAATTTCACATAGTAATGAATAAGTGAGTGCGTCCAATTCTTTGAAATGAATGCAAATGAACTAAATACGAGGAATTCCCTTAGAAGCAAAGTTGGTTGTCATTAGTTTGCACACAAAACCGAACCATCGATCGTCACGCCAGCGGTCATTTTAGTGATCTATAGGTTTGTTCCAAGTAACTGTAAACACGAACTTTGACAACCCGAACAACGACAATTTCATCCATAGCAACGTCGCTTACGTGATATTTCATACAAATCGAGCAACGTCGCCTACGCGATTTACACAGAGATATTATTGAGGTTATGGTTCTATGGATGAAATTTGACAATTCATATGGCCTTGGAACAAACCTATACAGCAGTATACAATCGAATGCGTTCATCTTGTGGAACGATGAAAATTATTCAAGCGCGATGGTTACCAAAAATTGTGTCTCATCTAGGGAAATGATAACGCCACTACACCGTACATCGGCGATATCCGGAGCCGAAACCGCCCAATTTTTAATGAGAGAATTTTCTCTTTTATTATGCACACGTGTTAGGTATGTGCAGTGCTGTTATCATTTCGTTGCAAACATTCTAGTAATCTCCGTGGAATGTGACGTCCCTTTCGCATGAAAGTTGGCATCAATTTCCAACGCGGAGATTCATATCTCTATCATGCAAATAAACTCAATCTGAATCATACTAACTTCCTGATTCCATCCGAAGCGGCAAATTCAAAATAAAAATTGGAAATTTCAATCGGTCAAAAACAACGACAACAAAAATCTGAATTTTGTAAACTCACATTGACAAGAGTCGAAACAGCGTGAACGTTGGAAGTGTTTCTCAGAATTGAGTAAGCCAATGATGCGCAGCTCAAACCTATAGCCCACGAGGTGTATCCCTTCAATTTGATGACTTCATAGGCGCTGTTAACAACGTCTTTATGCAAATCACTCCACTTCTCTGTATCGTCCTCCGTGCCAATCGCAGGGTTCAATTCGCGTAGCCTTACACCAGCGATGTTAACTCCCGACCAAACTGGAACTGTTTCACACACACCCAATCAAACGTGTTCACAGTTCGATACCAAACCATTCACTTACCACTCGAGTCTCCATGCTCACCGATAATCCAACCGTGGCATGAGGTCGGCGCAACGCCTAACCGCTGCGACATGAGGAATCGGAAGCGTGACGAATCCAAATTGGTTCCAGATCCAATAACTCGATGCTTCGGCAAGCCACTCAGTTTCCACGCAACATAGGTTAAAATGTCGACGGGATTCGACACGATCAATAGGATGGTGTCCGGACTGTGTTCCACCAATTTCGGAATGATTCCTTTGAAAATGTTTGTGTTCCGTTGCACCAAATCCAAACGGCTTTCGCCTGGTTGTTGACGTGCTCCGGCCGTAACGATGCATAGCTTCGAACCGGCAGTAACGGAGAAGTCTGCAGAGCGTGAAGATTTCGTGTATGTATCAGAAACTTTCATTCGTTTCTTTGTTTGTCATTCTTTCTTACCGGTACTGGCTAGGATCTTAGCATTTCGGATGAATGCCGAACCGTGTTGCAGGTCCATCATTTCACCAGCTAGCTTATCGGCTGCCACATCGATCAAAGCTACTTCATTGGAGACATTCTATGTTCAATGGTAAAATGAACATAAAGTTAGCGAGAAATGGCTCTTACCATAGCCCTGAACCAAGCACGAGAACAGTTTTTTTAACGGAAAATCGGCACCTCTTCATATACATAAAATTGCGACGCAGTTATACCAACCTTACAAACTTAATTTATTTAAAAAAATGTTGACGACTGCATCTAGTAGGCCACTCGTGAAAATTCTGTTCACATGCTTGGTTCAGTGCTATGCTTTTACGATAGCTTTTTTCATAATTAATTACTTGAGTTAAAATACTGAACGCACAGGCCATTCCAACCATGCCTACACCGACGACTGTCACTTTATTAGCCGTTGATGCAACTGGAGGTGCGACCTCGTAGAGAAGTAAATCTTTTATGGTTGCAGACATTTTGATCTGAAAAATTGAAAATTTATTAGCTGCTGATTCAGCAAACAACACCGTTTATAAAGATCTGAAAAACATCCCAGAAAAGAATATATTTGAAAGCAAGCAGTAGGGAAAGAGCGAATCAATATCGCACGACAGAGGCTCGGGAACGGTTATTTGAGTATGGCTTCGGCGGTAAGTGTTCGAGAATATCACACGACATTTGAAAGGCATCAAATCAATCATACCAATCAGGGAAAGAAATTTTGTTGAATATCTATTAAGTATATCGAGAGACATGGTCGTCGAAGTGAGACCAAGTCGGGCTACTCGGCCGTACAATGACTGGTTTTTTTTTTCGGTCAGTACTGGCTACCAAATGGCTCTCATGTGAAATGTACGAAAAGGCGCTTAAAGTGAAGAAAATACTTGAAAAAGTTCTACTTAAAGGCGACAATTCACATGATTAGTGTGATTAGTGCACCTTCCACTTCAAAACATAACGCATATCGGGTCATTTTAACGCAAAGTTTTTGACATTTGTTACATGAAGTGAGAGGTATTTTTGTCAAGTGGCGTTGAAAATATTTAAATTTTTGGCGGACTCGTGATTTTCCAAGCTATCTCTATCTCATATGACCAGTGCGGGCCTGGTTAGCAACTTATAATTGTTGTAAGAAAAAAATCAGAAACTTCCTCAAAAAAAAAAATATTTTTGTTTTCAGGCGGACCGAAACGCGTAACTCATTCAAGCCAAAAGTTTTCACACTTTTCGTCCAAGTTCTGTCGACTTTTGTTTGTAATGTGACTTTTCGGTCAGCCTGAATATACAATGGTATTATGTTAGCCGGACCGAAAAGATGTGTTTTTAACCCTGGTGGTGAATAAGTTGTTGGACTCCGCTACATCCTCGGAAGTCACCTGCATCAAAAACCCACCTTCTTGGTTCTAGTGGCATGATATTTCTCTTCGACTACCAGTCATTCAACAGCGCTTCGATGCTTCGATATTTTCACGAATTTTCTCAAATTTTCACAAAAATAGTAGATTACGTTGGATGCTGTGAAAGTAATTCATTACACAAGGACACAATTTTGTGATACGAGCAAACTCACGAGTAAGTTTTTGAGCAACAAGCTTCGGTAACTGTTTTCGAGGCAAGTGTAAAGTTTGCATATCCGAGCCGAAGGCGAGGTATGCAACTACACTTGTCGAGAAAACAGTTACCGAAGCTTGTTGCTCAAAAACACGAGTGAGTTTGCGAGTTCTACAGAATTGTGTCCGAGAGCAATGAATTACGTCGCAGCATCCAACGTATTCTGGTTTATTGCCTGCTCATGCGAAAATTGACTATTACACGGCTGTTCTGCAGAAATTCTACAAAAGTTCAGTATCTCAATAAACCAAAACCAACAAAACAAAAATAAATCTGTTCTTCCGATAAAACGTTTACAAACAAATCTAGTGTACTGACGAAATCGGCTCACACGCTACACGTCTCCTAAAAAATTTATCCCGAAAACAGCACTCATGTTACATTAGTATTGTCGCAAAAGTAGTTACGATTGCGTTGGTGACATGTTGACATTGAATAGTTTTTCGCAGTTAGTATCGATGAAGACGCATTGTTTGTGCAATTATTTTGTTAGTCCTTTTTAATGTTTTCAAAAAAATGTGCAACAAAGTGTAGTGTTTGTACTATAAGCAAAAGCATTTAGTTTTACAACGAAATGTGTGGCCATAAAGTGTTACTTCGGAACATCAAAATTATTTTTATTGTTACAATAAATATGGCCGACAATTCTGTGTTGCGAATTCTTCTAAAAGTATGTTGTAACCAGATTACTTGCGTAACAAGTTTTTCTGAAATAACTGTGTTCATCGATCAATATTTTTATCAAAAAAATGTTATTTTAGCGACATTTCTTACATTCTTTTTCGATCGATCGATTCATTCAACAAAAAAGATAAAATGAAAGCAAGACAAATTTTACTTGAAAGAACTGTCAACTTGAAATAAACCCCAAATATCCCTAGTGTAATGGATCACTTTCGCAGGGGGTAAACAGCCGTGTAATAGTCAATTTTCGCATGGGGCATTGGGGCAGGCAATAAAACTTTTTGCGAAAATTCACGAAAATTTGAGAAATTTCGTGAAAATATTTTCGCGAATATAGGCACTGCTTCGATGACCTTATCTCTGGATATACTTAACCGATTTCCAAAAACTTTTTTTTCCCTGATTGGTATGACTCATACCTTTCGTGAGAATTGATGTTCTCAAACACTTATCGGCGAAGTAATACTCCAAAAACCGATCTCGAGCCTCATAAGTGTACAACTACTCTTGCATCCAAACGACTGTGTTATGCCAACGTATTTCGAACTAATTTGTATGCCTTTTCAGCACAGTGTAACTGTTTGATCAGGTGAAAAACGTCTTACTGTGTTCGATATTAAAACTATTCTTAAAAATATTTCCACTCGCACTCGGCAACGTAGAGTTTACTTCACAGCTGAAAATGTTTCCAAAGTATAATTTAACATCTCGGATATAACGGAGAGATTGTTTCTTGTCGTGTGAGGGTATTTGAATAGAAAGCCGAATATAATTTAGACATCACATATGGATCGATTCCTCTAAGGCTAATCACTTGAGCTCTTTTGACAAAAACCACCCTCTCATTTCGTGACATATTTCTACCCTACAAAAAAGAAAAAGGACTGCAATTAGCTGGTGATTGACAATCGATAGTCGCTTCAGATTCAGTAGTTTGCTTAACGATAGTCAGTGCAACGTCAACTGATTATAAATGTGAAAAACATTCGACTCACTCCCAACAGAAGAAAAGATTCTCTTACAAGAACAGTTCAATTCGAAAGTCGTTGACCGGTGTGACCCGGCAAATTAATGGTGCCATTCCTCCCCTAAACTCTCCACTGCCACATAGAATATCAAAACTGTTAACTCGACTAATTCGCATTCTTATTGGACAATTCCCTCAACATTTGTTCAACGAAAAATTGCATCATGTTACGCTTCATTGCAAAGTGTAATTAAATTCAAATTAGAAATCTTATCTAACGACACATTGTTGAGTAAATTAAACAATGATGTAAAGCTAACATCGATAAATCTACAGAGATTGCTTATCGTCATAACATCACCAAATAATGTGAAGAGAAGAAAAGAAAAAAATCGGGTAACCTCTGGGAAGGTCACAAATGATTGTGATTTGTGTATACAATGAATATATGCCACACATTGTACAGTTGTGCTACGTGCGCTAGCCGGCATCGCATTCATATTTATATCGAATGACGAATTTGTAGTGGAGACACTCGACACGTAAATCTTAATTAGCCGAACTCTCGGATCATCAAAATGCCGTTCATCATTCAATTCTCCTCAATCATTAAAGATCTCTGTTGAATGAACTACATCACCGAAAGATTGGGTTGAATGGCTCTCTCTTTTTAATTCAATATTTAACCTGAGCACTTTATATAGTCAGCTGGAACAGTGAACTTATAATGACATCACACACCAAGTTTTAACACAGTGCAACTATCAAAATATATGTGTAACACCCAATGAACCACTGACTGAAACAATTTAAAATTAAAAACACCAAAAATAAAACATAACAAACAGCCGGTGCGAAGACCGACCAAAAAACAAAACAGGAAAAACTTACAATTCCGTATTCAAACAAAATTCACTCGCACAAAAAATTTAATTATTTTTTTTATCGCTTCGAAATGTGTAATGTCCAATGTTAAGGTTGGTTGTTCACTATTCGATATCAACTAGTCGAATATATCAGAAAAACTTTTCTGTACACGATTCGGTTATGTTTCCCTCATTCCATTAAAAACCGTCTCTTTGTGACTCTCTTCAAGGTGACCTTGTATACACACACATTGTCTCTCTTTAAATTTATCGCGGCTGATAAGTGAAAACGTTTGGAGAAAATGTTTCTCCTCCAAGATAAATAAAATCAAACGAAGAGAAAGTGTCCTTGGTGGAAATTTTCGGCATTCTTTGTTGGGAGAATTGATTGACAGAGCAGTAAGCAGGTGTGAGTAGTTCTCCTAAATACTGAAACTTGACAGTGTGTGACACAACTATAAAACAACCATTTTGTACAAAAAAGTACTCTATGATCACTTTTACTTGAAGTGCGTTGGTTCCAATGCCAAAAATCATCTAGTCAAAAATCATAATTTTTCTCATCTCCAACTCTCTAAATTCTCAAGCGCGATGCATATTACATTACGTGATCTGTCTCTAAAATCATAAAACAAATATTTCTACCATATGCTCCTATTGATATATTTACATGACTACGGCCCTGTTGTTGGATTATTTATGGAAATGCATCCGTATATTGAAAGCGAAACACCAATTTCATTAATAAATCGCACTAGAACTGGGAGGGTGGGAGTCAGAGAAAGAGAGATATTGTTGAAGAGAGGGAAGACGGCAAAAGAGAATCGTTCATTCAATTTCATAACAAAAGCGTATTTTTGTGCGATTGTTATGAAAACTATCAATTCAAAAATTGTCGTTAATGTTTATATTGCAACGAAATGGTGCAATAGCTCGTTTTGTGTGACAAGTATTGGCTTATGATTGAATCGTAATTAATTTCTTGTTGACAGAAGTCATGAGTAGAGATCGGAGTTTTATAAGAGGGTTAGTGAAGGCCAACAAGTCACTCGAGAAAATGAAATCTCCATTTTTCCCCGAGTTAAACAAAACGTTGTTCACTACAAAGGCTCACAAAATTTCGCTTGAGAGGTGAGAAAATGGCAATATTTCCACCTGCGTTGTCAAAATGGTATTTACAGCAGAGATTCCATGGACAGATCCATTTTTTTAGTTATCAGATTTTTTAAATTCTTCATTTTCCCCAGAGTTTTTAATTAATTAATAATAAGGAGTAATCGTAAGAGTCTCAAAGCTATTATGTACATTGCGTATAACATTATGTGGGGAACTTAGTTAGCGTCAACGTTTTATCAATCTTTACCAATTTTTTCTTAATTTTCCCGCCTTTCCTCATATTTTTCTCGACGATTATTTTTGGAAAAATTTATAAAAAATGATTTACAGGCGCACGTTGTGTGTATGTAGTCCTATTTTCTCCCTCAATAGATCATGAGAAAATTGTATTTTCTTTACGACGACTGTACGAATTACATTTTTAGTGAGAAAAGTGCAGCACTTTCTCTCCCGTTGGGAAAATAGAAATTTTCTCATCCGAGCTGTCACTTTGTTTATGCTTTCGAAAATGGTATGGCGAATCGATGTTTTCCTTTCGTGGAGAAAAACGGCAAAACACAATACGTATGAAAAACCAATGAATGCACATACCAGGTGCGGTTGATTTTTCAAAATCGGTCAATTTATCCAAGGTAAATATATGCACAAAAAAGGTGTCATTAGCATCGAACTATTGTGCTAAGCCGCGCGTCTGAATGGCATTACCTCCGCCCACATATTTACCTTGAATTTATCGCACGATTTTTTTGAACGCGTTCATTATTTTGATCAAAATATAATGTGAAAATGAGTGCGTTTGAATCCGTTTTTAAAATCTTAATGTCCTCCGAGCCCTCCGAGGTGACATTAGACCATACCTGGGTAGTTTATATATTCATTGTGAAAAACGATGTGTTCACCTCTGAGCGATTGTTTACAATTTCGCTCGAGTTGGAGTATCCTATTTTTTCCCCTAGGTAAACAGATAACTATTTCCAAAAATAGTTCGTCATCTTGAACAATTAATAGGTCGATCAGGTCACATCAGTCTGTCATCGTCATATCTTTAGCGAGTCCACTCAGTAATTTTCGGGATTCTTTGGAACTGTCTTCAGGATTTTCAGAATTAAAATTCCCAAAATATAGCTTGAGTATAAATGAAAAGGAACATAAAACGCATTAGGAATACCAATCCAAATCAAATATTCATTTATTTATTCAAAGCGAAAAAAAAGACTGCTCGCATACGGCGCAGTCAATAAAAAAACGATCTTTTCAATCAACAAATATTACAATAAATAAAAATCATCCGCTCTATTACTTCCTAAAGTTCCAAGAATACATGCCGCATTGCCTCTTTGTATAGCAATAGAAATTTTCTGCAACAGATAATCTTTGGAACGTTGCTCCCCTGATGCTCTCTTCATCAACGATCCCAACTTGTCAATAAATTTCGTTGTTTCTGGACCCATGCAACCTAATGATTCAAAGGCAAGGGGGGTAAATAAATAGTTTTCTTTAAGACGTATATAATGATTATGCTTAAATCTCTCCGCTTTATCTGCAATAGACCCTGCTTTCTTAGAGGATTCACTGATGTATGAAGGAGCCAAAGTATCACGTATTGTTACATCCCATAAAAGTGATTTTCCATGACTCCACGGAACTACTGTCATACCATCAGGTCTTTTACCGTCGTCTCTAGAAATACCAGGTGGTTGCAAAATATTGGGAAATCCTGCAGAGGAAAATGCATGACCAAAAACATTATTGACAGAATCGTGTTTAGCAATAATCCCTATCTTTAATTTGCACGATAAACCATGCAAACCGTCCTTCTTAACCACAGCACCACAATTACACTTGTACTCTTCACACAACTGGGATCCTAAACGAAGACCAACAGCAATTCTCGCTGCATTGTTATCTAATAGTAAACAATCCAAATCCGGAAATAAAATATTTATGAACGTTAGTACAGTGTGTGTGTCGTCAGCTTATAAATTCGACACGAAGGAAAAGTTGTAGAGTTTACAAATCGAAACAATTTCTGAGACAAGAATTTTCCTACTTCTGAAGAAATGGCGGATTCACAGCTTGGACCCATTTAGGTTCGGACATACTACTTATTTGAAACGGTTAGTCTGAAACAATGCAATTCATTCAATCAACTCATTGCCTCCAACACCGACATAATTTCGAAAATTACGCCATAAAATTCGAAACTGACCTTTTTTTGCAAAGAATACACAAACATCGGCTGGGAATGCTGTGAATTGATTTTCTTCTGTCACATTTGTTTTGACAGTTCACTAAACCGGCTGTGAAATATTTTAAGTTTAGAAAACACAAAGTCAAAAACAATTTTCCACACTTCAATTAATCATGGCACACAACTGGCAAGAGAAACAGCGTACGACCGACGTCGAAATCGAATCAAACATAACTTTCGACAAAATGATGCTTTCGGACAGAGTGCTACTTGGTTTGACCAAAAATGGTTTCACTCATCCTTCACCCATTCAGCTAAGGGCTATACCGTTGGGCATCAGTGGTCTAGGTAAGACGACTGATGTTGGCGAATGAAACTCAGTAAATTCTATAACAGTGTCCCGGTACACAGACATATTAATGCAGGCCAAATCCGGAACCGGTAAAACATTGGTCTTTGCTACCATTGTACTGGAAAGTTATCGCAAAGATGTGAAGGCACCGCAAAGTTTGATTGTCACACCAACACGAGAATTAGCCGTACAAATTGAACAGATCCTTGCACTTCTGGGAACTGAAAGCTCAGGTAAGTTTTCAACAGAAGCAATAAGCCATTTCGTAAGACAATTTCCCATCTATTGCGTATTTAATTTAACACAAATTTTCATCTGGTTCGATGGAAGGATAGGTAGTTTCCAAACTTTGTAACATTATTCCTTTTGTCCGTTTCTTGCAAAAATCTATGCCATCGATACCCACACAACCAGAAAAGCTCGATAAAATAGCTGCCCGAAAGTAACCTAATGACCAGCCTTCCGTTTTTTTGCGACTCTTTTACATTATCACACGATCGCAGGTCCTATTATCTGCTATACAGGGCGTTGAAACGATTTCCTGGTTATATCTTGAACAAAGATGAAACTCGTTTAGATTACAACTCTCGCTTCGCTCTGGTCGCCGAACAACTACCACGAAATCACTAAAAAAATCTTTTCGGAATAACTCCTAGATTATTACTCCACGTATTAACGAACTTAACCCCCTGAGTTTCATTCCTCGACGAATAAAAAACGTTTATGGAAATCCGTTAAGAAATACTCGAGTTAATGAGAGAATGCCAAACATTTTAGAGTGTTTCTCTTGGGTTATGATCATCGACAGTCGGATCAACGTTGCAGATTTGTAAATTTTATTAAAAATTTCTTTGGTCGGTTGTTCAGTTTCATTCTAACGCTATATTCGTCATAAAACATCTTTGTACTTTCTTGCCTGAGGTTTTTATTCGCAAAGGCATGTATCAGTTGTATACACTAAACTTGCACGCTTTCCATTCAGATCACACATCCGCTGAGCGCTTACTCAGTATGATCTTGTCTTGAAGGCAAAATACGACTATGACAAGTAATGCGACATTGCTCACCCAGTAAGCCGGTCTATTCTAGTTTGTATGGGACTTTGCTTCATTTTCTGTACCGTTTCGTATCAATGAATGTCAACACAAGGTATGGTCGAATGTCAAACTTTGTATGTAGCGGAGTAGCGGAGGACATAGCGATTTCATATAAACAAACTCACCTCTCATGAGAGGTGAGTTTGTTTATATGAAATCGCTATGTCCTCTGGTTTGTATGAACAGACCATGCCTGCTTTGTACATTCATTGTTTCGTATGTCAGTCAAAAAACCCCTTAAATGTGACGCAAGTCCTTATGTCTACACCTGCAAAATGTTTCCCATCGCTATTGATGTCACATTCTGCGTCTGGACTCAAAAAGTTTATCAAAGAAAAATTACTTGTCGCAGATGATTCGAATGTCCATCAGAGGGACGCACTGGCTTGAAAAAGTCCTTCGGTCATTGTGCGACTATTTTTTGTAAAAAGCCCTGCATGTTCAGTGCTCTAAATTCATACAGAAATTGAATTCCCATATCGCCCTGTCTTTCTATCAAGAATCCTTTTCTATTTTCCAATTATCTTGGAAGTGCTGTGGTTTCCGCAACATCTTCAACTAGTGACACGATTTATTTCTGTGAAAATGTTCTTTGATAAACTTTTGAAATTCAGCGAAATCCTTAACCGATTTTGACGTGTAACACCTCGTTGAACTCGTATGGAATGACCAGATTGCAAATATTTCAGTTGAAGGATCATTAGGAAAGGAGGGAGAAGTCAAAAACTATTGTTCCTTGGTTCCTTTGGACTTGCGTCATACCGGCTTACTAACGTACGTGATACTGGTATGTGATAAATGCATATTGTCTACGTTGCAGATTCGCAATCATCAACACGATTCGTGTCTATCCTTGCTAGGAAGAGATGTTTTGTAAACAATGTCCTTGGCAGATATGAGCATCCTAGTTAGATAAACCATTTTCAAAGCTTCTACAGTAGGAGTAACTCCGGCTACGTGATGTAACTAATCCGGAAATTATTAATTTTGAATCATTTAATCTTGCAGGCTTCCACGTAAGCAGTTTCATCGGCGGCATGGACGTGTTGAATGACCGGAAACGCCTTCAAAAATGCACAGCAATTGTTGGCACACCCGGCCGTATCGTTCATTTGATCAAGAACAATGTGCTGAACATGAGCCAGATCCGTGTCATTGTGCTGGATGAAGTTGACAAACTGTTCACCGTTAGCTTTGCAGACGATATTGATTTCATATTCAAATCGTTGCCGAACAAGCGGCAAGTGATCGGCTCCAGTGCAACGTATGATAAAAGTGTCGAAATTGCGATGAACGATTACATGAAAAATCCGATTGGCGTAACGCCTCGCAAAGAAGCACCCGTTTTGCTGGGCGTCAAGCAATTCATTTACGAATTGGACGTGGGAGACAATCCAAAGCAAATGCAAGAAATGCAACACAAAGTGAAGACGATCGTGTCGATATTGGCAACGGTGCCGTTCAAACAGTGTCTCATATTTTCGAATTCGCAGCAAAGGGCGGAGAGCTACAGCAACTATTTGGCAAATGAGGGTTGGCCGTGTGACGTCATCATGGGATCACAGGAGCAATCAACCCGACTGGATATTTTCAAAAAGTTCAAAGATTTTAAGTGTCGCATCCTTGTCGCTACCGACCTAATGGCTAGGGGTATAGATTCGGAGAATGTAAATTTGGTTATAAACGTGGAAGTGCCCAACGACCACGCTCTGTATCTGCATAGGATCGGTCGATGCGGCCGATTCGGTAGTCATGGCATTGCGGTCACTCTTTCACGGAACAGTAAAGAATTGATGGAATTTCGAAAATTACTCGGGTCCATCGGCGGCAGCGCAATGAAAGTGCTGAATTTTCCGAAAAATGTTCAGAACACTGGTCGCTCACTTGATGACCCGGACGTAGATCTAACGTCACTGGGTGAAGTCTGTGGCATCACCGAAACCGAAATGGAAACCGGCGACGAAATTCTAGAAAGTGACAGGATCAACTGCAACAAAACAGCGGACATTGTGCGCAAGAACATGGAATTGCTGGATATCTGTAAACGCCTCGTCGACCAGCCCGAAAACGGTAACATTCCGAATGAGGAAGATGAAGATTTGTTTGAGAGCTACAGCATGGTCGTAAATGGTTCGTGCATCACCTCGGACATGGACGATGTTCCTGTCGCAGCAACACCAAACAACGACTCAGTCGACGTGAATCGTCAATTCATTGATGCCATTTCCCGGCTGAATTTGTATCCCGAAGAAGTGGCAACGCCACAAAGCAATGACCGTCAATCGAACTTCTCAAAGGATGTGAACGAGTCGTCAAGTGACTGTGACAACGGTGATCTCAACTCGAACACCGATGGATCGAATCTCGGATCCGATAAAGTGGCCGAGCTCGACAGCTGTGATGATGATGTGTCGGACCGTTCCTGTTCATACGCGCAAAGTGACTCTGATGATGATGAGGATGTTGCGTACGATCAGTGTGTGACCAGTTCGGGCAATGATATCGAAGCGAGATGGAATGCACAGTTTAGACATCAGATTGCGTTGATTCAAAATTATGTTAGCAATACGAGGTACATGATGGGCAGATGTCGAAATATGGAAGAATAAAGTTTGCCTGTGGGCTAGGAGGAATGTGAGAGTTTTAACTGATTGAAATTGCAGTGAATTCCCTTAATACCCTCTCAGATGAGACAACGGTAAGTATACTCTCGTTCAACTACCATTTTTGTTCATATTTTACGTACAAGACGTTAATTGGAAAATGTCGTTTTTTCGGCGGAAACGGATTTATTTGATTGTGTGTGCACTTCCTTAGTTAGTTAAAGCACCTTGTCATACCCTATTACATACTCTGACCATTGATTGTTTCGGTGGAAGTCATCGGATGGTCACCATATCGTTCCGAGATGTCTTTTGCGCTTTGCAAGTACCTGAGAGAGGTGCGGGAAAACAGGAAAAGTAGGTAAATATGCAGTTTTCTTGCTGTCTCGCTAATATCTACTGTTGTTTGTACAAACTCGATTTTCTTAAAAATTAAATATTTTCTTTTGTTACGTCAATACCTTTACGGAGATATGCTTGAAAAACTAGTGAAAAACAGACAAAACAAAACGAAGACCCTGTTCCAGGAACTTGACTCCAAACTTCCGTCAATGTTTTGAAGCACTTGCCGTTGGGTCGCGGCAACGTTTTTACGCTAGAAAGTTTGGTGGACACGCAAACCAGAGGTAAACAACGTAAAACTCTGAATTTTTAGCCCCGTACGAAGTACTGGGGGCTTATAAGATTAATATGCCGTTTGTAACATGTTGAATTGGAAGCAGACGGTAAGGGCAAAGCATTTGTCTATGTTCATAGATAACGAATCCGCAATAAAAAAAAATGTCCGTCTGTCCGTCTGTCTGTCTGTCCGCGACCCCTCTAGCTTGAGTAAATCACAACCTTTTTTTAAAGTTCTTTTTTTCCCCGATTGGTATCGACAAAAGTAAGGTCAAGTTCGAAAATGGGCATGGTAGGGTGGGCCCTTCCAGAGCTAGGGCCCTATAGGTGTTTTTCAGTCTTTCGACGATATCTACCGAAATACGCACGCAATAACTGCTTGTGATATATCAAATGAAAGGTATTGACGAGTAGAACAAAGTTGCTGAACATTGTTTTTGGGTAAGATGCAACGTGGGCTTGTTGGGAGGGCTCAAAGGTGGTTCCTCGGCCCTAAGTGTTTTTTGCACATAAATCGAGTAAATCTCATCCGATTTTGCTAGATTTAGTTTTTTATGGAAGGTAATTGAGTACCGAAAAGAACGTGTCGAAAAAAGTTTCAAATTTGGACCCTTGGACTAAGGCCGGTACTCGGCCCTAAGTATTTTTTGCACATAAATCGAATAAATCTCATCCGATTTTGCTAGTTTTTGTTCATTTGATAGATAATTGAATGTCGAATAGAATTATGGCAAAAAAAGTCTCAAATTTGGGCCCTTGGAATAAGGCCACTACTCGGCCCTAAGTGTTTTTTGCACATAAATCGAGTAAATATCATCCGATTTTTCTAGTTTTTGTTTCGTTTGAGAGATAATTGAATACCGAAAAGAACGTGTCGAAAAAAGTTTCAAATTTGGACCCTTGTACTAAGGCCGGTACTCGGCCCTAAGTATTTTTTGCACATAAATCGAATAAATCTCATCCGATTTTGCTAGTTTTTGTTTCATTTGATAGATAATTGAATGCCGAATAGAATTATGGCAAAAAAAAGTCTCAAATTTGGGCCCTTGGAATAAGGCCACTACTCGGCCCTAAGTGTTTTTTGCACATAAATCGAGTAAATATCATCCGATTTTTCTAGTTTTTGTTTCGTTTGAGAGATAATTGAATACCGAAAAGAACGTGTCGAAAAAAGTTTCAAATTTGGACCCTTGGACTAAGGCCGGTACTCGGCCCTAAGTATTTTTTGCACATAAATCGAATAAATCTCATCCGATTTTGCTAGTTTTTGTTTCATTTGATAGATAATTGAATGCCGAATAGAATTATGGCAAAAAAAGTCTCAAATTTGGGCCCTTGGAATAAGGCCACTACTCGGCCCTAAGTGTTTTTTGCACATAAATCGAGTAAATATCATCCGATTTTTCTAGTTTTTGTTTCGTTTGAGAGATAATTGAATACCGAAAAGAACGTGTCGAAAAAAGTTTCAAATTTGGACCCTTGGACTAAGGCCGGTACTCGGCCCTAAGTATTTTTTGCACATAAATCGAATAAATCTCATCCGATTTTGCTAGTTTTTGTTTCATTTGATAGATAATTGAATGCCGAATAGAATTATGGCAAAAAAAAGTCTCAAATTTGGGCCCTTGGAATAAGGCCACTACTCGGCCCTAAGTGTTTTTTGCACATAAATCGAGTAAATATCATCCGATTTTTCTAGTTTTTGTTTCGTTTGAGAGATAATTGAATACCGAAAAGAACGTGTCGAAAAAAGTTTCAAATTTGGACCCTTGGACTAAGGCCGGTACTCGGCCCTAAGTATTTTTTGCACATAAATCGAATAAATCTCATCCGATTTTGCTAGTTTTTGTTTCATTTGATAGATAATTGAATGCCGAATAGAATTATGGCAAAAAAAGTCTCAAATTTGGGCCCTTGGAATAAGGCCACTACTCGGCCCTAAGTGTTTTTTGCACATAAATCGAGTAAATATCATCCGATTTTTCTAGTTTTTGTTTCGTTTGAGAGATAATTGAATACCGAAAAGAACGTGGCGAAAAAAGTTTCAAATTTGGTCTCTTGGACTAAGGCCGCTTCTCGGCCCTAAGTGTTTTTTGCACATAAATCGAGGAAATCTCATCCGATTTTGCTAGTTTTTGTTTCATTCGAGAGATAATTGAATGCCGAATAGAATGATGGCAAAAAAAGTTTTAAATTTGGGCCCTTGGACTAAGGCCGCTACGCGGCCCTAAGTGTTTTTTGCACGTAAATCGAGTAAATATCATCCGATTTTGCTAATTTTTGTTTTATTTGAGAGGTAATTGAATACCCAATGGAAAGTTGGCAAAAAATGTTGGATTTCTAAAATAATATCGTAAATTGTTGGTTTTATTTGAGAGGTACTTCGTACGGGCTTTCGTAATTGCGCTATGCGCAATTTTAAAAATGAACACTTTCAGTAAATTTGACCATGCCCAACTTGATTTGCATTTTGGTAACAGACGCATTAGAGGGTTGTAGACGTATTAGGGTTCCGGGCGTATTACGGCTACGGACGTATTATGGTTACGGACGAAATAGGATTACGGGTCGTACGGGGCTAAGTCGCAGCAAACGCTCTGACTGTTCTGATGCCTTGTTTTATATGCAAAAGCAGTCGGCGTATTTGCCCGTTTCCCGTCGGATGTTCAAGAAGTTTTGACTCAAAAATGATGTGTCAAATGAAAGGTATTGACGACAAGAATAACAAATTTTTTAATTTTTAACAGTAGCTATTGGCGAGAAAGCAAGAAAAACAGCATATTTTCCTACGTTTCCGGTTTTCCCCACCCTCCCAAAAAAGTTGCCGTTTCGATTGATAACTAAAATTTTCTTTACAGGCCTCTTAATCCAGAGAAATGATAACTTGCCTAGTGTCATCGTCACTTCGGTCACCATTTCTCTGTCGTCATTCACTCAAAATTACCGTTTCTCGTCCAAAATTTAGCGCCCATTTTACTGATTCCATTGTAATATTGTCATATTCCCTCGGTTATGCCCAGCCGGCCTGTGATGCTCGTTTGATATTCAAATGTTGATCGCCAAAGAATGCCGACAATGAATAACCCATGATAGATTGCTTCTGTTGAATAACGGAGAATTCAAATTTTCGTATGGGACTTCACATTGAAACGTTGATATGTCCATTGTTTTCGAAGAATAAGAGACAGATTTTGCCAAAGTATATAAACACTGAAGGTAATGCAAATCCGCAGTTACACACGGATCCAAACTTTCAGGTGAATTTTAGCTCCGTCATGATACACACGTATTGAATTCGTTTGCGTCAAGTTGTATTTAGTGGTGAATTGGAAGTATTTAGGGCCGTCATGTTGCACAAGTCTAAGTTAGACAACATACGAAAATGAATTCACCTGAAAGTTTGGATCCATAATTTCTCTGATCCGTTGAGGGTCTGCATTACCTTCAGTGTTTATATACTTTGGATTTTGCTGGGTCTGCATCTTTTATGGAGTTTTATCGATTGGCATATGCTCAAAACAAACGAGACATTGAAAACGTGTTTTGGTCCTATTTTTCATGACGAAATTTTCGAAACTGTCAAATGAAGTTAGAACTTTTTCTATAGGTTTGTTCCAAGGCCATATGAATTGTCAAATTTCATCCATATAACCATAACCTCAATAATATCTCAGTGTAAATCGAGTAGGCGACGTTGCTCGATTTGTATGAAATATCACGTAAGCGACGTTGCTATGGATGAAATTGTCGTTGTTCGGGTTGTCAAAGTTCGTGTTTACAGTTACTTGGAACAAACCTATTCAAAATCGCGATTGCTGCATCTGTCAATGAAAACTAGGACCAAAACACGTTTTCAATGCCTCGTTTGTTTTGAGCAATACTGATCTGCATAAAATTAAAAAAAAAAGTTTTACTCAAGTACGCAAATCGCAGCTAACTTCAAGCATTGCAGCCAGACAAACAACTAGTTCCGATTATCCGTTCTGGTGCCTGTTTATAGTGCGTTGGTCACACACATCTGTCGAATTGTCAACTAATCATATATTTAGTATTTCCCTGGTGTCGATTTGCTCAGTCCAGTAAAATCATGACTTGTGTTGGTGCATACATCTACACAATCCACGCTCTCTAATCGATACTGATGAGTGATGAATATGTTCGCAAATCTTATCACTTATCATTTGCACTGTCCCCTGTCTTTAATTATTGTAAGTAAATTGAGCGAATGTCAGCGGTAAGAGTCTATAGTTCTCGACCTCTTCATCATATCGTTTACACCTACGGGTGATGTTACAAGTATAGCATTTGTTCGAAATTGCATGTCCAAAATTAATAGTAAAATATAAATTAAGAAGAAAAACTTTGAGTTTTAAACTTAAACCACTTGCGGTTCGTGAGATTTTTTTTTTTTGTATTTCGACATTTTGTGAAAAGTGATTTTCAGGTAAGTGAAATTGATAAGCCCAATTATTTGATTATCGTTTGGTTTAAGTGACTAATATGAATACGCAGTATGTTTTGTGTGTTTAGCCGAAAACCAAATCACAAAAAACATGAAAATCCCATGAGGGGAAAATGAACTCAAAAATTACATGTCTTGGACGATTGATTTTTCTTTTTGGAAATTTTACAGTTGTAGCCCGAACAAAGTGAATGTCCAAGACGTTCCAATAAAACTTTTCTTGTAAAAAGTGAGATATTCCTCATACGAAATGCAACAGGAAGTGATAGGATCTATTACCTTTTACAAGGTTTCTAGAAGAATTTTCTCCTTAAGAAGTTGGGAGATACTCTACCGCTATATGTGTATTTAATTTGATAAGAACCGTTTAATTCAAGTTCATTGCAGTAACATTCACCTTGAAAGACGCGAATGTATGCAAAAGAGTTAGATAGAGCGCGTAAATTATGATAAAATGATCAATCCACGCCATTAGTCGTATAAATTTATATGTCAGAGAGAGCTTTTTTCTCCTTTGTTACGATCTGTCAGTTTTTCTATTTTGCGATTTAGTATGGAAATGAAAACTAAAACTGAGATATCTTTGCTGTTTTAAGTGGTTTTTCATATTTTTTTGGACCAAAATGTTTTAAAGTGTGTTTGGAATCGATTAACATTAACAAAATAATAAAATAGAAAAAAATATTTTCAGACAATCTGTTAATGCCAATCGATTCCAAACACATTTTAAAATATTTTGGTCCATAAAAATATGGAAAACCACTTAAAACAGAAATTATATCTCAATTTTAGTTTTCATTTCCATACTAAATCGCAAAATAGAAAAACTGACAGATCGTAACAAAGGAGAAAAAAGCTCTCTCTGACATATAAATTTATACGACGTGGATTTGTCCCCTCATTTAATTACACTCCAGGACAACCATAAAAGTGATGCAATTTGCTTCAGTTCGGTCTAGTGATACAAACAAATATCCTTGTAACGTTTTTGTAAAATCGTTTATACCGTTTTACCATTAATACGCGCATGCGTGTAAGGCCGAAAACACACGAGCAATTTTGCGTTGATCGGATCTACAAAAAAAATTTTGAATCGTTTATTGCCCTTGATACAGAGCATACGGCATTTTTTACGTTGCGATTTGACAACGGACTATATACAACACTAAGGCTTACCCACAGCGCGAGGCTATAAGTCTAACAAGAGAGAGACTGAAATCATCCAACGAACAAAACAATAGCTTTTCCATTTCCCATGGTTCACGTTTTGTGACCATACTGTATCAAGGGTATCAGACGATCCTGAAACAGCGTCTCTAGTTCTAGAATGTTCACTAAACGTAAACCTGTACCGCGCTTCCCAAAAATGTCAATTTAAAAAATGTTTCATTCATCCGATTAAAAACGAGAATCGTTGACTAGTAGCTGACCTGTTAAAAAAAATTGATTCTCAGCCTGACCTCAGCTGACGGCGTCGAAAGTAGTGCTTGAAATATGAAAAGTACGGTTTTCGACGCATGTAAATAACTTTTTTTTTGTACAAATGGTTATTCGCCCTGTCCACTCATTGAAATTTTATATAAAACAACAAAAGAAAGATTTTCAATCAAAACCACAAAGCATTAATGGTCGGATGATTATGATGTCATATCCATTCATATAACGTAAAAATATCGGTAAGAACGCATTCATTGACGAGCTCTAAATTGTGCCTATCTTTCATGCTAATATCAATGACTGATAAAAAATGTTCGAAGATAATGTTCTTTGTAAATACATATTTTATTGGTTCATCCATTATTGCATCACCTATAGACAAATTGTCGCCGTGTTAATGAGATGGTAGTATTTTGGTTCTCAAAATTCCTCCATCCAACATGGTCTACCATCTTCCCAGTTCTAGAGTTTTGAGGTTTCTTAGGATATCGTTTGAACCTACGGGATTGTTAAGATGACTCTCAATAATCCTGAATATCCAGATGATGTACCATAATGGTTAAATTTTAGGATCTTACGAAATTGCATGTCCAAAATTAATAGTAAAATATAAATTAAGAAGAAAAACTTTGAGTTTTAAACTTAAACCACTTGCGGTTCGTGAGATTTTTTTTTTTTGTATTTCGACATTTTGTGAAAAGTGATTTTCAGGTAAGTGAAATTGATAAGCCCAATTATTTGATTATCGTTTGGTTTAAGTGACTAATATGAATACGCAGTATGTTTTGTGTGTTTAGCCGAAAACCAAATCACAAAAAACATGAAAATCCCATGAGGGGAAAATGAACTCAAAAATTACATGTCTTGGACGATTGATTTTTCTTTTTGGAAATTTTACAGTTGTAGCCCGAACAAAGTGAATGTCCAAGACGTTCCAATAAAACTTTTCTTGTAAAAAGTGAGATATTCCTCATACGAAATGCAACAGGAAGTGATAGGATCTATTACCTTTTACAAGGTTTCTAGAAGAATTTTCTCCTTAAGAAGTTGGGAGATACTCTACCGCTATATGTGTATTTAATTTGATAAGAACCGTTTAATTCAAGTTCATTGCAGTAACATTCACCTTGAAAGACGCGAATGTATGCAAAAGAGTTAGATAGAGCGCGTAAATTATGATAAAATGATCAATCCACGCCATTAGTCGTATAAATTTATATGTCAGAGAGAGCTTTTTTCTCCTTTGTTACGATCTGTCAGTTTTTCTATTTTGCGATTTAGTATGGAAATGAAAACTAAAACTGAGATATCTTTGCTGTTTTAAGTGGTTTTTCATATTTTTTTGGACCAAAATGTTTTAAAGTGTGTTTGGAATCGATTAACATTAACAAAATAATAAAATAGAAAAAAATATTTTCAGACAATCTGTTAATGCCAATCGATTCCAAACACATTTTAAAATATTTTGGTCCATAAAAATATGGAAAACCACTTAAAACAGAAATTATATCTCAATTTTAGTTTTCATTTCCATACTAAATCGCAAAATAGAAAAACTGACAGATCGTAACAAAGGAGAAAAAAGCTCTCTCTGACATATAAATTTATACGACGTGGATTTGTCCCCTCATTTAATTACACTCCAGGACAACCATAAAAGTGATGCAATTTGCTTCAGTTCGGTCTAGTGATACAAACAAATATCCTTGTAACGTTTTTGTAAAATCGTTTATACCGTTTTACCATTAATACGCGCATGCGTGTAAGGCCGAAAACACACGAGCAATTTTGCGTTGATCGGATCTACAAAAAAAATTTTGAATCGTTTATTGCCCTTGATACAGAGCATACGGCATTTTTTACGTTGCGATTTGACAACGGACTATATACAACACTAAGGCTTACCCACAGCGCGAGGCTATAAGTCTAACAAGAGAGAGACTGAAATCATCCAACGAACAAAACAATAGCTTTTCCATTTCCCATGGTTCACGTTTTGTGACCATACTGTATCAAGGGTATCAGACGATCCTGAAACAGCGTCTCTAGTTCTAGAATGTTCACTAAACGTAAACCTGTACCGCGCTTCCCAAAAATGTCAATTTAAAAAATGTTTCATTCATCCGATTAAAAACGAGAATCGTTGACTAGTAGCTGACCTGTTAAAAAAAATTGATTCTCAGCCTGACCTCAGCTGACGGCGTCGAAAGTAGTGCTTGAAATATGAAAAGTACGGTTTTCGACGCATGTAAATAACTTTTTTTTTGTACAAATGGTTATTCGCCCTGTCCACTCATTGAAATTTTATATAAAACAACAAAAGAAAGATTTTCAATCAAAACCACAAAGCATTAATGGTCGGATGATTATGATGTCATATCCATTCATATAACGTAAAAATATCGGTAAGAACGCATTCATTGACGAGCTCTAAATTGTGCCTATCTTTCATGCTAATATCAATGACTGATAAAAAATGTTCGAAGATAATGTTCTTTGTAAATACATATTTTATTGGTTCATCCATTATTGCATCACCTATAGACAAATTGTCGCCGTGTTAATGAGATGGTAGTATTTTGGTTCTCAAAATTCCTCCATCCAACATGGTCTACCATCTTCCCAGTTCTAGAGTTTTGAGGTTTCTTAGGATATCGTTTGAACCTACGGGATTGTTAAGATGACTCTCAATAATCCTGAATATCCAGATGATGTACCATAATGGTTAAATTTTAGGATCTTACCAGCTCTATAATCCAAAAAGTCCAGAAGAAAACCAGAAAAACTTGAAAAATCCTTCAAATTACTCAAATTCTAGAACTGATAGCATGGTATACCATGTAAAGTGGTAGAATTTTAGGAACTAACATAATATAACCTCAACAATCCCAAAAGTCCAGAAGGGAACCCAATAAAATCTCAGATATCCTTGATAATACTTACGTTCTAGAGCTGGGAACATATTGTGCATGTGCAGTGACATAATTTTAGGAACTGACCCACTACCACCTCAACAGTTCAATAAATCCTGAAGAGAATCCAAAAAAAACCCAGAGATCCTTCAAAATCCTTAAATTCTAGAACAGGGAGCATGTTTCCGTGAAAATATGAAACTCGGTTACGCCTTGAGTTACTAAAATTTACAGAAAATACAACTTTAGGTCGATTGTCATGGAAATACGTGTGATTATTTACTCTAAAGAAATAATAATTTCGATGTATTTTTACATGAAGAGCATGTGGTGACTTCATTGTTACGGACATAGCTCCGGAACGAGCTGCCCGATTTCAATAAATAAAAAACGAAAACGTAGCTCTTTAAATTCTCTATAAACCTTTTGAAGAAAATTTTTACGAATTTACTGTCTTTCTATCAGTTTCAGAGATTTTCCTTTGAGAAAAAAATAATTTTCGACTTTGACCAATTTTTTTCGCCATTTTGGATTCAAATGTCAAAAAATAAATTTCACCAAAAAAAAAGACTTTTCTTTATAACTTATCCTTTGGAAGTGGATTGATATCTCTTCTCGCTTACGAATGAAAAATCATAGAAAAAAAAGGGACATAACGGCCGCTCACCAGAGAACCATTGAGCTGCCGTCTTGGCCCCACATCAATTTAGAATCAGGAATCGATACGGAACAACCTACAATCATCGTTATAACGATTTTCAAAGATGCACGATTTTTTGCCTATGCAGGTCCACTAATGGCTCATTTTTGGTCAAATGGAGAAAAATGTAGATCTGGTTGTGTTATGAAAATCAGCTATCCCGAAAGTGACCAAATTTATCCAACATACACCGAAAGTGACCAAATTTTTCTAATTGCCAACCATGTAAACCATAATATTCAAAAACTTTGAATTTTTAAACTACCAAATTACAACCAACTTCACAACAATCATCACTACACTGTCATCACAAAATGGCTGTGCAATTTCTATATGAGAGAAATTATTCCGAAAACTATTAATGGCCTGACTAAGGTTCATGCAAGGTTTCATGAAGATTGGCTGCGGATTTTCCGAGTTCGACCATCGATAGATAGATAGACAGAAACAGTTGAAAGATTTTGATTGTTTGGAGAATGCCATTTTTCACACCACATCTGATGATTTTACATACAAAAAAATTCACCGCATCATCTGAAGTGCGTTGCAGTTGTTGAATTTTTGTATGAATTCCGCCATGTTATCAACAAGGGTGATAGCTCATTATCATTATTTATTATCATTATTTGTATTTGAAGTGAGAATATTTTAAAAATAATTTGGTTGCTATGTTGGACATTTTGGCGAGAGTCGCATTCTCGCCTTAACATAGTTGCAGCGTCTCAAAATATTTTCTTCATTCTTTTTTTGGGGGTTCGCTCCGGACATTAAAGAAAAGAGGTGCGGTTTGGCAAAACGGAGTGGTTTTTTTTGTAAGTGGAAATCAAGCCTTATATTGTTATCTGGGTGGAAGGTTGTAAATAAATGTACTTTCGATGACCTTCTTGTTACTTCTGTATTTGTTTCTGTTTGCGTGAATAGATTGATAAAAGCAAAGTTGATAAAAAAAAATCTTTTTTCTTTTCTCACAGAATTTAGTTGATAATGGCTTCGACCTCTGATGTCCCCGTAGACTTCCAAAAAGTTGGATTGTTTCGTGCACTCGTGTCATATGCATGGGTTCCATTTCAGTTTTTCTCAGGTCTCATCATTAACGCAATCATGCAATTTTGGCCGGACGTGTTACCATTCGTAAAAGGGTACAGTACAACAGTAGTCTGTCAATCAATCCAAATTTATTGAAATCATTGCGAAAAAAAAATCAATTTTCAGACTAATATCATCTGAAAACACAATTTTCCGTAACTATGGATCTTCCAGAAAAATAGGAAAGGCGAGGAAAATCAATTCAACGACAAAGTTCCGATCAGGCGTTGATCTGCCGAATCTCCCGGATCTTCCTGATTTCGAGAAAACATCGGGCATTCTATTCAGCAATTTGGGAGACGCGCAAATCATCGATACTTGTGAAGACATGACCCTTACAACCACATTTGAATAAAGAGACGGTTATCAGGCGATTGTACACGATTAAGGAAATAAATGTTGACTAGGAAAAAAATTGACCATCGAAATCATCGTTGATTTAATGACATTCAGTGGTGTTCTCAGTTCCCACTATGATGTATCTACTTCAGATTATCGATACATGAGACCATGGAGTTATGGAGTTAAACGGCACAGTGGTTGCGCCTGCAACATGTGCCGTTATATAGTACACGCCTCCCCTACCCAGCTATGGAAAGAACCGAGATGGACGTGGAGTGGACATGTTTATTCAAAATTCATTCAACGCCACCGTGTCTCACAACAGATGGCCAGACTTTCTATTGCATTTTTTGCTTTTAACGAAGGGATGAGATCGCGTTTGTATCGAACTTTCGTGCCACAGCACATCTGATTCTGTTATATATAGCGTTACCTCCACACTATAGTTACCTTGGCACTTACGGCGTGAATTGGGTGAGTTCGTTTGTACTGTTGAACCATAGCACTGAACCAAGCACTAAAAAAGATTTTTTAACGAAAAACGGCCCCTCTTCTCATATATAACATCGTACCAACTTAACAAACTCAATATATATGAGCCAAAGTATATAAACACTGAAGGTAATGCAAATCCGCAGTTACACACGGATCCAAACTTTCAGGTGAATTTTAGCTCCATCATGTTACACACGTATTGAATTCGTTTGCGTCAAGTAGCATCTAGTGGTGAATTTGGAACGATTCAGCGGCGTTATGTTGCACACATATAAAATTCGTTTTCGTCAAGTTGTATTTAGTGGTGAATTGGAAGTATTTAGGGCCGTCATGTTGCACAAGTCTAAGTTAGACAACATACGAAAATGAATTCACCTGAAAGTTTGGATCCGTAATTTCTGTGATCCGTTGAGGGTCTGCATTACCTTCAGTGTTTATATACTTTGATATGAGCAACGCACTGTCTAGCACCGAAGCTGACAGTGCTTTCATATGAGAAATGTTGACTACTGTAACGATGAGGCCCTGGTTTAAAATTCTGTGCTTGTGCTTGGTCCAGTGCAATGGTTGAACGCTGCCTTTATTTCATTAACTTTGTCGTCAACAAATTGCACGCAGAATGGCAGTTGGAAATTCATTTCATCTAAATCGGCGAATTGAATTGAAAGCAACATTCATCGAGTACTATCGTTACGCCCGCGATGAGTTCGCCTTTCGGTACCTTTGGTAAATTTATTGATTTTGCTCCATCCAATGAAATTAGAGAAGTCTAAATGTGAACCTGAACTCAAATGCATAGGAAAGATTTGACCAAAAAAATGTGTTTTACCAAAGCACCTAGCAGGGTAATAGAAAAAAATAAAGTAGTACTTTAATCGAAGTATGCGAACATTTCCATACCTTTTTTTTCATAATGTCATTGCAAAATTACCATTAAGGCTGCTAATGGTATTATTGGTATCAAAAAACTACTCTATTTGACGTGTAAAAACCTCTATTACCCTGCTAGGTGCTTTGGTTTTACAGCAGCTGGCTTACTTTTTCGAAATCAGCATGCGCAAACTAACATAAAATAAAGAATTTTCCAAAAATCACTGCACCCTAAACGTAGCTATAATTCCAAGTGCGCTGCCTTTCAAGGCAGTATTTAAAATTCATTTTTCTGACGTACTCATTAGAGTAAATACAAAGCGAAGTATTGTTTTTCATTGAATCGAAACATTTGTCCAAACATTTCCATTTTGAGACTGATCATACTGAAACACAGCGAATAGAATTAATTTCTTTTTATTCGCAACGTTACTGTGATAAAAGCAATCTGATTTCTTCCAATGTTGTTTGCGCTTCAATTGGCTCTACCTTTTCTTTGTACGACGGTTTGGCTTGCCCGTGATACTTTAGGTGATTTTTTGAAAATTTTACCATTCCCACTGCTACATTACCTTAGCATGTCAACGTTACAGCTGGTCTACCTCCACCACCGAATTTCCCGTCTCACATTCCGTTGCGAAACGGCGACTATGAAAATTGGTCGAATGAATTGTCCGTGCCAAATCTATGGTTCGCCACACCATCGAATGGGAAAGACGTGCAATTACTAGCCAATTGGGCATTCTTGAACAACTACACAGTGCGAGCCAGTGGCCAGATGCACAATTGGCCTCCGATGACTGTAACGGCAATGAATAAAGTCGCTAAAAATGTCGTACTTGTCGATACTACGAAAAAATTGACCGCGATGCAACTGACTCCGTCGCCGTATCCAAACACTTCAGCCGTAAGAGTTGGCTGTGGAGTGACCATACACAATTTGTTAACCTTCTTAGAAGCCAATGGGCTAGGAGTGGCTGCTTCACCATCAATAGGTGACATTACCATTGGTGGCGTCTTAGCCATCGGTGGTCATGGTACATCGGTTTTAGCGGTCGGAGAAGAGGCGGTACCTGGATTTTCTTACGGATCAATCTCGAATCTGGTAATTTCTCTAACGGCCGTTGTCTGGGATGCAACGACAAAATCATATGTTTTGAAGACGTTCAAACGATCTGAAGCAGACACCAAAGCTTTCCTTGTCAACTTAGGCCGCACAATTATCACCGAAGTGGTTCTGATAGTTGGACCCAATTACAATTTACGTTGTGAAAGTCGTGCCGATATTCTGAGTGACGAACTGTTCGCTGATCCTGCAAATGTTCACGCGAATTCGAGAACATTTTCGCGTTTCCTTGACGAAACGGGACGAATCGAAACGATTCAATTTCCATTCTCGAACACGCCATGGCTGAAAAAGTGGAGTGTATGCACGAATAGACCAGCCAATCTGTTAGCGAGGCGAGTTAGTAGTCCATACAATTACGTGTTGACGAATATTTTCCCTGAATTTCTGTCGATGGTCGTGGGTAATGTAACGAATGGACTGGGTTTGATTAATCCCATTTTGGGACCGGCACAGAGTCTTGTGTCGACAGTGGGAAATCTGGCATTTTTGTCGTTTGATATTTGGGGACCGTCGAAGAATCTGTTGTTGTACGTAAAATCGTCGACACTTCGACAAACCGCATCTGGTGTTGTCGTAATCACGAAACAAGCAAATGTTCAAAGTGTCGTGAGCCAGGCAACGGCATTCTACAAGCAACTCCTACGTGAATATTCCGCACGGGGCGTTTACCCGATAAATGGAGTCATCGAAATTAGAGCGACGGCTCTCGATCATCACTACACAGTTGTACCAGATGGTGAAGCGCCATTATTGTCTCCAGTTTTTCCAGTAAAAGATCGACCGGATTTGGATACTGCACTCTGGATCGCAGTTCTTTCATTCGATAAGGCACCTCATCAGGCCGGAGCTTTTCAAAAAATTGAACGATTTTTCCATGATGTCGTCGAAGGTGACGATGCGGTAGTCAGAGTTGAATGGTCTAAAGGCTATGGTTACTCGAAAAACGGACCGTGGACTGATTCTGAAATAGTCGGAGGTTTGGTACAGTCCAAATTTGGCGTTGATGAGTGGAATTTGGCTGTGTCGACACTTGATAGGTACGATCCTCACCGCATATTCTCGAACGCCTATTTAGATAAGCTTGTTGTGAAGCGTTAAAAGTTTTAGAATGAAAATGTTAACATGTTTCAGATGGCAAGCATATGACCAGTATTATAAATCGGGTCTATTACTTCCATCGATCAAAGCATTTTTAATCTGTTGATTTCAAATCTTGTACTTCAATTTTTTAACACGCATTTTACTGTATATAAAGGACTACGTTACGCAAAGGTTGTCATTATTTTTGTCGTCGTTATCGATAACAGATGAATATAGCCAGCCGTATGTTAATCAATAGTCGATGTTTCCAGCGGTGTCTGCCGAAATGTTTTAGTATTTGTCAATGGGGTGACGGGTATTATCGCCCAGGGAATTATCGCCCAGACAGATTTTTTCAAAAATTAATTGGTATTATCACCCGGGGAATTATCGCCCAGGAACTATCACCCAGCTCGATGGGAATTATCACCCGGGGAATTTTCGCCCAGGAATTATCACCCAGCTCGATAGGAATTATCACCCAAGGAACTATCACCCAGGAATTATCACCCAGACTAACTGGGAACTTTCATCCGGGGAATTATCGCCCAGGAATTATCACCCAGCTATCTGGTAATTATTCCCCAGCTAGTTAAAGCTGAGGAATTACGGCCCAGTAAATTTAGAATTATCACCCAGCTATTTGAAATTGGGGAATTATTGCCCAGTGAATTTGGAATTATCACCCAGCTATCTGAGATTGAGGAATTATCGCCCAGAAATTTGTGTTCAAAGTATTACCGAGTCAGCAGTAACTTTTCAACTATGTTAAAAGATTTATCACATTTTCGATATACACAATACACATCTTTTACTCCTATTAATTTGGTAAAACATTATCTATAGTAGAGAAAGATAACTTCCTCAGTGTGTAAACTTTAATGCGAATTTACGTCTGATCTAATCAATTGTGCACCTTCTTGTGTTAATCTCATTCGACCTAATCGATTGTGCATCGTCTTAGGGGAATGCACATTTGATTCAATCGATTCACCTAAGACGATGCACAATCGATTAAATGAAACATTTAGGTTAACTAATTGTGCATCAACTTAGAAGCACCTACAATTAGTCTAGCAAATTGTGCATCATCTTAAATGGATGCACATTAAGTTCAACTAATTGTGCATCAACTTAGAAGCATCTACAATTAGTCTAACTAATTGTGCATCAACTTAGAGGCATCTACAATTAGTCCAGCAAATTGTGCATCATCTTAAATGGATGCACATTTAGTCTAACTAATTGTGCATCAACTTAGAAGCATCTACAATTAGTCTAACTAATTGTGCATCAACTTAGAAGTATCGTAAAAAGATGAATTCTGTAGGGACGAACTACGCTCCTTTTCGTTGCATTTCGTAAAAGGATGAATTCCCTAACATGTAAACTGCAGTGCTTGTAGATGCCTCTAAGTTGATGCACAATTAGTTAGACTAAATGTGCATCCGTTTAAGATGATGCACAATTTGCTAAGATTGATTGTAGATGCCTCTAAGTAGATGCACAATTAGTTAGACTAAATGTGCATCCGTTTAAGATGATACACAATTTGCTAGACTAATTGTAGATGCCTCTAAGTTGATGCACAATTAGTTAGACTAAATGTGCATCCGTTTAAGATGGTGCACAATTTGCTAGACTAATTGTAGATGCCTCTAAGATGATGCACAATTTGCTAGACTAATTGTAGATGACTCTATGTTGATGCACAATTAGTTAACCTAAATGTTTCATTCAATCGATTGTGCATCGTCTTAGGTGAATCGATTGAATCAAATGTGTATTCCCCTAAGACGATGCACAGTCGATTAGGTCGAATGAGATTAACACAAGAAGGTGCACAATTGATTAGATCAGACGTAAATTCGCATTAAAGTTTACACACTGAGGAAGTTATCTTTCTCTACTATAGATAATGTTTTACCAAATTAATAGGAGTAAAAGATGTGTATATCGAAAATGTGATAAATCTTTTAACATAGTTGAAAAGTTACTGCTGACTCGGTAATACTTTGAACACAAATTTCTGGGCGATAATTCCTCAATTTCAGTTATCTGGGTGATAATTCCAAGTTCACTTGGCGATAATTCCTCAATCTCAGATAGCTGGGTGATAATTCCAAATTCACTGGGCGATAATTCCTCAATTTCAAATAGCTGGGTGATAATTCTAAATTTACTGGGCCGTAATTCCTCAGCTTTAACTAGCTGGGGAATAATTACCAGATAGCTGGGTGATAATTCCTGGACGATAATTCCCCGGGTGAAAGTTCCCACTTAGTCTGGGTGATAATTCCTGGGTGATAGTTCCCTGGGTGATAATTCCTATCGAGCTGGGTGATAATTCCTGGGCGAAAATTCCCCGGGTGATAATTCCCATCGAGCTGGGTGATAGTTCCTGGGCGATAATTCCCCGGGTGATAATACCAATTAATTTTTGAAAAAATCTGTCTGGGCGATAATTCCCTGGGCGATAATTCTGGTCGCCGTCAATGGAGGTGAAACTATGAAAGAGGATTGTGGCTGTAATATTGATTAAATAGATGCGGAACGACCTCTGCGCTCTCTTTAAGCATCTTTGTGACTACAATGCAGTCTCTAAAATGAAATACGAGGGACGCTCCGAAAGTTTCTGGACTCGGATATTTCTGAACTAACTTTCATTCAGAAGTTAAAATATTCTTAAAATTTAAAGGTAAATTGACTTTTGAAAATTCAAGATCGGAGAATATTTTGAAAAAATGATGTCGGCATTTGTTTGAAATAAATTCTTCCGCGGTTTAACTGTTGCATATTTCGGAAATAATTTCGTTCAAATTAATTTTATTTTTCAATATTTTTGTAAGTAATACTCAAAGTTGGGTCCATTCCGATGACAATGCAATACTCCTATGATAAAACAAAAAACTCTGCTGATGGGGATTTTGCTCCCCTATAGCCACCTCAAACAGATTTTTTCATCTTCACACAGTTTTTTCTTAACTAATAACTCAGCAATCTAATGACCAAAAAACCATCAAAAACATTTTCAGGGTGAGGGTCGTTGCCGCAAAATGTGGTCTTTCAAGACATTCACTTATATCTGTAAGAAGTCATTTTTCTATAAACGTGAAATTTTGAAGATGATCAATCTTGGAAGGATACATTTAACCAAACTAATCATTTTAGGAAAAAAAATGATCATATCGTCACTAATGCGATCTCAAGTTCAGTCTTCCGAACTTAGCGTTTCCCTTATGTGAACTTCATGTGTCCCACACATCTAACCCACAAAACTATGTCTCATGAAAAAAATCGAACCATGACTTAACCCTAGGCTTTAATTTTCCTGACAAATAAGTTGAGTTTCGCCCTGAAATTTGTGAAAATAAGAACTTATTTCTTAGAGCCACCATTGAGGTTATGTTTTACATGAATTTAAAATTTCTATTTTTTTTTCTGGACATAATTGAGCGATTTAATTACAATTTTTTATGGACATCTCTTGAACGCTGTTCCATCGATTCAATTTCATTTTTTGTCATTCAAAACATTTGTGAAATCTACTAAAAGTGGTGAAAAATGTTGAAAATGCAGTGTTTAATCCGGAGGTCCTTCGTTGGGTGGGCTTACAACTTATTTAGGTTACTGCGATGTGATTTATATTAGAAAATCCTCTAGTTTAAGAACAAAATCGTTTCGAAAGATTAACTTCATCAGAAATATCCGAGTCCAGAAACTTTCGGAGCGTCCCTTGTAGCACAACTTCGAGAGAGAATTATTTTGTTCTGTGGCAGGAATGCATTTTTGAACAACCGTTACCCGAGATCATCCTACCTCCTACCGCCGACAAAGTATATGGAGGGTCAACCTAATAATTCCCAATTTTTAAATAAACTCAACTCAATTTAAGTTTGCAATTGGTTATGCTCAAAACAAACGAGGCATTGAAAACGTGTTTTGGTCCTATTTTTCATGACGAAATTTTCGAAACTGTCAAATGAAGTTATTAGAACGTTTTCTATTCAAAATCGCGACTGCTGCATCTGTCAATGAAAACTAGGACCAAAACACGTTTTCAATAGGTTTTTTCCAAGGCCATATGAATTGTCAAATTTCATTCACAGAACCATAACCTCAATAATATCTCTGTGTAAATCACGTAAGCGACGTTGCTATGGATGAAATTGTCGTTGTTCGGGTTGTCAAAGTTCGTGTTTACAGTTACTTGGAACAAACCTATGCCTCGTTTGTTTTGAGCATTAGCATTAGCATTAGCATTCTACAGTTTTAATTCACGCCGTAAGTGCGCCTTAAATTCAAACATAATCATATAAACGCAGAAATAAATCCATAACGCAGACTTTAAAATCTCAATTCCAACGATACCAACCAAAAAAAAACTAAAATGTCACTCATTTGTTTGTTGACTTTTCCAATTTTCAAAAATCATAAAATATAATTCTGCTGGATGAGTAGCAATCCGATTCCCTACTATGAAAAGAAAGAGCTAGAACCAAGCCGAGATCATTCGGAACCAGAAAAAAAGCGAGTGAAACTTGAATATTCAGAATTTGTACTTAATCAGTCTGAATGGTACGACTTCGGGCCCGAGCCCGAGGTGCAAAACAATGAATTAGAAAGCAATCTCGATCAGTCTCAATCTGGCTGGTATGACTTTGGACCGGACGAACTAGATTTGCTGGAACCATTAATGAAAAACAATGACTTCTTGATTCCCATTGAGCAAAGCGATATTGTTAATTTCGAACTAGATCCGGGACCCTCTGACCATAATCAGAGCATGCAAGAAACTGAAGACTTTCCATCGTAATATCTACTTCAACTTTTACCTTTTACCTTTTCATTGTTTATTCCTATGCATCCTAGGCCCAAAATGCGTGAAGAAATTCAAGAATTGAAAGCTCAAACTTTTCCTCTAATTATTTTGAGATTTCCATCGAATGCAACCTCTTTCACATTTTTCGATTTGAAAGAATTTTCTCCTCTCTTAAAAAGATTGTGATTATTGTTAAAATAAAATATTATCGATGAAAGGGATATTAATGAGTCCATTATTTCCAATATCATTTGATCAATACATTCCAAATTGAATGTAAACAATGGATCACGTCAACGAAAGAATTTGGAATTTATTTTTTTTCACATTGGCAGTCATGAAATTTTCCTGAACGTTAAATCGCCCCCGATCCGTTGCAAAATTTCAAATATTGAGCGGACTGACGGCGTGAATTGACGCCGTAAGTGCAGTCGATATTCAAAATGAAATGTTCGTAAAACTTTCTAACGCAGCGTTATTTTCATAGAAGGAAGCGTTGAAATGTATTTTTCGGTTCACTTTTTCATCGAATCGTTCACTTGAAATTCAAATTTTAGGCACACTTACGGCGTGAATTATTCCACACCGTTCTACATGTTGTCAACAAAAGAAGCGTAAAGAGTGTCGTTTCTCTCACACGTACGTATGTAATTGAAGAAACGTAAAGACAAACGCTACTTTCAGTGGTGAAATAAGTGTGGAACAAATAAAACGAAAGAAACAAACGAAACCCACCAAAATTGTATTCTTATGATGAGATCAGTTTACGTCAACTTCAGCTATTAGTGAAACTCCCCTTATTGTAAACACCTTGTTGTACCTTAAAGGGTAAATGTGACGTATATCTTCACTGATTAAATATCTGATCAATCGTTCCCTTAAAATTCAAATTCTAAAGCGCACTAACAGTAAGAATTGGTAACGCTGACGCATTCTGCGTCTGAAGCAGGGTTACGTCGCGCTATACAAAAATTTGAGTCTCGTTCACTTTACCATTTTTATTTACAAAATTTACGTAAAAGATGAGGTCTGGCATCATGTATCTTCTTAGTATAGGGTGAGAGTTAATTTAGGATTCGTATCTTATTGTCAAAAAATCATTTTATTACAAAAACTAAATAGTCATCCATAGGCGTCCACTCCACATACAATTTTCAGCTCTTCCCTTTAATTATTTTTCTTTTTGTTCGCCTTCTTCTTTTCCACTGTCGACCGGCGACAGCATAACTTACGACAAGCCCATTTAAGAGCATAACAGAAAATGACGACTGAAGCGGCAATTAACGCAAATGCGTCCAAATTGTGATACTGAATGTAGTTGAGATCCAAACCAGCCGACCGCAGATGTGGAGCACCCTTGTGTCGAATTACATACTCTGACCAATAGACCATTGTTTCGGTGGGAGTCATCGGTTGATCACGATATCGTTCCGAGATGACTTTCGCGTTTTGCAAGTACCTGCAAATTTTGACAACTTGATTGATAATCCAGGGAAATGATAACTCGGTGGCTCGAAAGGTAACAATGTTAAAAGAACCTTGCTATCATTTCTCTGTCGTCATTCACTCAAAATTACCGTTTCTCGTTCAAAATTTCATTCAGCGCCCATTCCACCGATTCCATCGTAATATTGTCATAGTCCAACGGTATTGCCCAGCCGGCCTGCGATGCTCGTTTGATATTCAAATGTTGATCGCCGAAGAATGGTATGCCGACAATGGGTACGCCGTGATAAATTGCTTCTGTTGAGCCGAGAAGACCGCCGTGAGAAATAAATGCCTTCAAATTGGGATGGCCGAGTATGTCACTTTGCGGCAACCAACTGCCGGTGTAGACATTTTTCGGCATTGGTAATGTGTCGTCTTCGAACTTCCAAACGATTTTTTGTTTCAATTTGGCGAAATTGTTGATGAATGCGTCTCGCTTCTCGACGGGGAATTGAGAACTTTGCAGGAAAGAACCGAGCGAAAAGTAGATGGCTCCATCTGTAGCTGAGTCGAGGAAACTCTGTATATCCTAGAGAAGACGCAAAGGTTTGTTTCTTCGTAAAATTACTTTTCTGTTAGACATGGAGCCTTACTTGAGGCAGTGGTTTGATTTTTCGGTTCACATGCATTCCACCGACTTCAATTGTGTTAGGGCCCTGCAACGAGCTTCTTTAATTTAGTCTGCTCATTTATCGGAAATAAATTGATTTTGTTACATAGGGCAATGGTCTGGCTATGCTGAAATGAGAATTGACGAAAGTCAGCGACACAGTTTTCCTGGCCTCGTCATAGCTTATCTTAGCATCGGGAAATGAATGATCGTAGACTGCTCGCTACAAGAATGAGAAAAGGGAAAAAAATATTTGTTTTTGTGAACCTAAGGGTATAGGTACTGATGCGACACTGCCACCACAACAATCTATAAAACCCGACTCACCTGACGATAGGAAAAAAATTCCAAAACCAGAGACTCGTACACATACATCAATGTGTTCGATATTCTGTCCCAAACGTTCATCTTATCCGGATAGTTTCTCATCGGATGCGAAACATACGACAACGGAGACGGATTACCAATCAAATCGTTTGTCCATCTAGACGTGCCGAATGTTGAAAATGCAATGACAGGGGCATCGAATTGTTGACCTAGTCCCACGACAACATCGGTACCGAATATTTCCACAATGACCAGATCATACTTTCGACCGTACAATGCCCGAACGTTCGGATGGTTTAACGTAAAATTGCAATGGTCCGTCGACCAATTTAGAATGAACGGTAACATTACAACGAGCGGCATTTTCCTAATTGAGTCCATACCTTGACTTGCCATTCCTTTGTGCATTTCTTTAGGGAGAAAATTAAGAAGAATGTTCACGGTGACTGAGTCGTTACTTTTGCAACGTCTTGGGACCAACAGATATGTTTGTCGTACCAACGCACTCCAAAACAGGCACAAGAACAATGATTCTGAATAAGGGGCCTACACGACGCAGTTTGATATTTGCGGACCATCGAATAATTGTTGGAGTTCACTTGATAATAACTGTGTTGTGTTCTGTGATTGAACGTTGTGAGCCGAATGAATTGTAAGATCGAGTAAGCTTAGTTAAGAAAAGAGTTGTCTCAAGTCACTTACAAATAAACACCCGAAAGGGAAACACGGAATTTTATTTGTAGTCCGGATATTAGTTGATATCCGTTAGTCGCAGTCAATTCCTGCTCTGCTAACAGGTTATGGGCCCAGAATAATATTTGAGCAATGGCGGATATTCTCCCACTTAATTGAAATACCACTAGACTTTGTCAATTAGCCATTGCGGTTTCGCTATCGAATTGTATTTGATAGCGTATGATTTCACTATCGATCGATTATTGATCGATTTTTCCATGATGTCGAAGGTGACGATGCGGTATAGTCAGAAATTTAGTTTTTTATGTTGGTATAATACCACTGCGGGGACCAGAATAAGAGGCTTTTTGACTGTTAAAAAGTCTGTTCTTGGGCCTGTTCTTGGAGTGCGTTGGTCGTACTCAAGGCTCGGAGGGCTTTCCCACACTTTATACCACTACTTGTGTACTAGACCTGTGTTGCCTAATTTAATTATATTTTATGTCGGTGTGGACCATAGCCTATGGTCATGAGAATGAGATCAAACAAAGCTCAACGCTTTTAAAACCTATTCAATATTTAGGAAGAACGCCTGAACATTCTGAAACGATCGGTCTAAACCAATGGCAGAGTAAAGTAAACCAGGCAAGACGGGATTAAGGTTCCTCCTTTGAATGTATTTTCGTCCTCTGCTCCTGTCTGGTCTACTTTACTCTATACAGAGCATTTACACAGCTCTCTCCAATGATTCATTCTGTTTTCTTGTTTATAAACATCAATTCTCTTCGTGTTTCGTTTTAGTTTTCGAGCGCCGGTGTTGCGCAAGAATTATTAAGCAAAAAATGTTTTTTCTTTCCATTTGAATTTTGCTGAGTAATGGACTTAAAAATCGTGGGCTCAGCAACATGTTTTTTATCTCTGTTTTCAAACGTGTTCTTTTTCGCGCATATCTACGTTTTAAAATCTGTTCCGTCGTAATAGGTAAATGACACTCAAAAGTTACGCTATATCGAAATATCTCAACTGATAAACGTACGAGTGTATTTACCATTGAACCAGTCAGCATAGACAACGAACGAACGTTGAGTTATTTATGTCCCCAACGTTGAATGTTCTTCAAAAAATAATTTTCGTCTAATTAATTACCTTCAGCCTTCTCAATTGCGCCAGTA
Organism: Bradysia coprophila; assembly: GCF_014529535.1. Lineage (NCBI taxonomy): Eukaryota > Metazoa > Arthropoda > Insecta > Diptera > Sciaridae > Bradysia > Bradysia coprophila. Next base: position 3,696,701 of record NW_023503496.1, on the reverse strand, counting down.
AGTTGAACTGGTTCGATATTCCGATACTTCGGTTTGTAATCATAGGGTGAAATCAACGTCACATTATGACCGGCCTGGGCTAGACCAATTGAAATAGCCTCTCCTACATTAAAGTGTGATTTACTGACTGCAGGTGCAAGCACTAAAATGTCATACGAAGTGATGAGTGGAAAAACACTCAATAACAGCAACACTTTCAATTTCAACCAGCAACGGTTGTAATTGCCCATTTTATTGAGCGGAACCGAAAATTAATTAACTAAAAAATAATTGGAGATCAACTTTAATGTAATATCGAATCGAGCAATGAACACAGACTGGAGAGTTAACCCAGCTGATGTGTGAATATATATATTTCGAACTGGTCATAGTTTTGTAGTTCGGTGTCGATTCTCTTTCAGTGATGTCACCGTCTAGAATCTGCGATTTATTTTACGTTCATTTAGCTAGGTTTTGGTAATAAAATCACGCACACATATACACCTTGCATAACAATAACTTTGATGTTTTTCTTCTATGAATTGAGTGTGGATTTATTTATCGCTCATTGTTGTCTTAAAGAAAGCTTTTAGTTTATGTCTGGAGAGAGAAATAGATAGAGAGAGACTTGATTTTGATACATTCCGTTTTAATTGTAAATTTGGTTTCACAATAAAAAACGATGGAGATCGTTTGATCGTTAACATCACAATGTATAATTACTCGTGGAACTTTCAACGTACTGTCGATGTAGATGTGCGTCGATGTGCGTCACCTCTAGCGATATCACTTATTTTAGATATAATCAACACATATAGACTGTAGACTGCGTCCAACTTTGCTCTGAAAGAGTTTTTGCGGGGATATCAATCGTTTTAGAAGCTAAGTCTGAAAGTAGGTTTTGACCCTGCTTGCGGTCCAAAAAGATTTTGGTTAAAAAAATTGTTGATGAAAAAAATTGGCACGGAAAAAAAGTCCATATAGCTATTAACTAACCATATAGCTATATAATAACTATATATACATTCATATAGCTATATATGAACTATATATAGATCCATATAGCTATATAAGAACTATATATAGGTCATATAGCGATATAAGAACTATATATATGTCAATATAGCTATGTACTAACAATATATAGAACCATATAGCTATATACAGGTTCATATAGCTATATAGTAACTGTATATAGGTTCATATAGCTATATACTGACTATACATAGCTATATACTAACTAAATATAGCTATATCCTACATATATTTATACGTCAATTGAAGAATGTGGATTTGAATTGTTCACGATCAAGAAAAAATCGATATTACATTAGGTACTCTCACCCATAATTTTAATAAACGTCAATATGCTTATATAATACATGTGTATATGTCAATATAGGTATATACTAACTATATATAGGTATATGTACTAACTATACAAATGGTCGTTATATAAACCCCAAAAGTGAACAAATTTTGACGGCTGCCCAACCTATACCCTAAAAGTGACCATATTTTTCCAGCTGCCCAACATACACCGAAAGTGACCAAATTTTTCCAGCTGCCCAACATACACCGAAAGTGACCAAATTTTTCCAGCTGCCCAACATACCCCAAAGTAGCCAAATTTTTCTAATTTGCACCCATGTAAACCGTAATATTCAAAAACTTAAAATTTTGCTACCAAATTACAACACATCATCACAACATTTCCATCACAAAATGGCTGTACATTTTTATATGAGAGAAATTGTTCTGAAAATTAATTAATTACACAAAATTCTGATTTTTCCTGGGATAATGATGAATGAAACTTAAGTTCTAATGGCCTGACTAAGGTCCCTGCAAAGTTTCATAGAGATTGGCTGACTACGTTCCGAGATAGCCTATCGATAGATAGATAGATAGATAGATAGATAGATAGATAGAAACATACAGAGTAAGTTGAAAGGTTTTGATTGTTTGGAAAAAGTCAATTTGGTGTATGAAAAGTGACCAATTTCAAAATTCAAATTTTTTTTTTGTTAAAAAATTATTTGGCAGATGAAAAATAAGCCAGCTCGTTTGAACTAATTGGGTGTAAAATTTAATTTTTGCGAAACGAAGCTGAAAGCGTCAACTCTAGCGATATCATTCATTTTAGAAATTGTATTTCAAAGACTGCGTCACACTTTTCTCGTAGAGATTTTGTTGGGATATGTATTTGTTAATATTTTGGTTTTTTTATTTTGGCACGTAAATAATTGAACAACTAATGACGTCACAGGTGTTTTACCATAGTATGAGTGTATGTATTACATATAAACGATCGCACTAGTCTGACGTCAGACTTTCCACTTAAAATTTTTTTCCTAATTAATTTAAAAAAAAAAAACGAATGGATATTTTGATAATGTGTAATGGTAAATGTTGTTTAGTTTTACATCAAATTTCATTCAAAAGTGATTTCATGATTTTGCAGGTAGCCTATTCATCAACTTTTATTCAAATTTGAAATAGTCGCGCTAATGTCAATTTTTTTTTATTCTGATCCACCCGAAAAGTAATATTTCGATGCACCCTTATGCCCAAAAAAATATTTCGCCCAATGTCCAAAATGTCCCCACACACTCACGCATTTAAAAATATGTATTTGTGTTACGGGTACGTATGCCTAAAATTGAAATACTGTCTTCCAAGTGGCCAACATTTACTTAATGGAATGTCGCATCCATCAGAACACACCATCAGCGCTCCATAGCAATACAGTCGTATTCAAATTTCAAATATTCGAGCTGCATTTCAACAGATACAAAACAGTCAAAACAGTTTGTGACGCAAATTTTTTTTTGTAGAATTTTTTCGGTAAAATTTTCGCTTTTCTTTTTGCGAGTCGAAGTGCAAGCGTCAACCCCACCGATATCAGTTCTTTTGTAAGTCAATAAAAGAATTTGCGTCACACCTTCACTGTAAGTGATTTTGGGTGATCGAAAGTGCGCAATAACAATCGTAGGTTATGATAGGTAATTAGAAGTGAGTGGCATCGTTTTTAGTGCTCGTATTGAATCCTATTCATTATAAATATGAATTTTAGAATTTGGTCAATTTGGAAAAGTTGAAATATTCGCCTATATGGTTTCCTCGTTCCTGGCGCTGGTCGCTTTCTTCTTTTTAGGAAGTGGGAACTGCGTCAAGAACTCTGCTAACGCTAACTGTTCATGATGGTTATGCATGCACCAGTGTATCAATGCTCGAATGCAGTGTACAGTGTGAGTGTATTTATGCGTGCATATAAATTTGAATTGTAATTCATATGAAGTGTGTTTGTGTGATTTATGAATTTGCATATAAATTCATACGAAGCGCACAGTGGTGTATATATTAAATTCAACAAAATGTCGAAAAATTCAATCTAGTAGGGGGCATTTCGTTTCTAGCCATCCCCGAGGGTTTTTTAGCGCTACTAGGTTGGCAGCGGGCTGTATGTACTACACGAAACTCGGGACGGACGACTAATCTTATGAACCAATAATCCGGGCGGGTTGAGACAGGCCTACCAGTCAATAAAAAGCGACCAAAAATGACCAATCGTTTGCAGAAGACATACGTTAGCCGACATTTTATTAAAGATCAATAAAAAACAATTCTCTTTTTCTGCCACTTTTATTCAACTTCTGAAGCATGGGAGTATATTTAAGTCAAGGTTGACAGAGAGGGAATGGGTATGACAAAACATTGAAAAGAGGCGGTCAAAGGTTAGAGTGGGCTAACCATCTTCAGTCGTTTCCCCTATAACCGTTACACGATACAGCCTCAAACTTTCCGCTTGAACTAGTGTCTGAAAGTTTGTTCAATCAATTTCGTGACACCTTACGATGGAAATACGGAAAAATTCTCGGAAGGCTGCTTCGAAGAAACATCCCTTAGACGCAGGCAGCAGAACGGAGTCAATCGAAATCAAGTTAAACAAAATCAAAATAAAATTAAAAAATAAAACAGAAATCAACCCGAAAAACCGAAAAAACACTCAACCACTTGACCATAAAAACTTTTTCGAAATGAAGGAAGACCTTCGAAAAAATCAAAACTCTTGAACATCCTCAATCATTTACCTTATAAGCACTCTGCGCGCCAAGCCTAAAGTTTCCATCACCGCTCGCCATTCGACTTTTCGTACCTGTCAACGGAAACACTTTGGCTTGAAGTGCGTTGATTCAATAGTTCACAAACACAAAATGTAAAAAAACATGTTGTCGGTTGCGGAATTTTTCAGGGAACGTCATTATTTATCCTGCTCGGCTTTGCCAACCAACCAACCGCCATGGCGAAAAATTTCTAGTACCGGTTTTTCTAGTAAATAAAATGCTAAATCATACTCGGCGTGTGAGATCAACTAAAAATAAATGAAAAAAAAATGTTTTCCTAATTTTGGCAGCTGTTTCAATTTTTCAAGAACCAACCATGGAATGCCCCATATATACAGATCATCTACACGTTACGGTACTTTCAAACGTAACCTAACTTTAGTTCCTATAGGTTAGGTACTACATCACTTTACGGTCGATGGTACTATGCTAGTGATGGTAAAGTACTTTACAATTCAAAGCATAATGTAACGGAAGGTGGTATCATTATATAGCAAACACAACCTATTGGGTGCATATGTAATAAGAGTGCATGTTACCGGTAAATATGTTTTCGAGCATTTATAGCTCGAGTGTTATGTAACACAAAACGAGTGTCACAAGTGGCGGATTTCTTCCTATTTACCATTCATTTTTTAACCATTTTCCTGGCAATATTTTCCTCAACATCTGCCACTTGTGACGCAAATTTCTTTTTGTAAAATTTTCTTTCAAAATTTTTTTGTTGGTAGAACTTTTTTCATACAGGCGCAGAATGCGTCTTCCTCAGCGATATCAGTTATTTTGTAAGTAGACACAAAGACTTGCGTCACTTTCATCCTTTAGGTTTTTGACAGATAATAATGACGTCACGCATATCCAACATTATGACAGAATTAATGTTCGGTATAATATCCTGAAAAATAGGATTTAACATACTCGCCAATGCAATAATACAAATCATGGCGGTACGTTAGTGAAGGGCCGTGACGCAAGTCCGTTCACACTAAAAAAACAAAAAAAATCCTACCCCAAAGTATATTATTCGTATTCTGGGCGTCCATATGAGCTCAACGAGCTATCACACGCCACATAAGATTTGGCCGAGATATTAAATTTAAAAATTTATATGAACCAGAAGCAACGAATTTCATACGTTTTGAAATAGATGAATTTTACCAACCTTTGTTACTCTGTGAGTTTGTCTATAGGTACCATGCCATGGAAAAACATCCTTGGATTAGTTTCACTGCAGCGACCGGAAGCGACTTTTGTGAAAGTCTACTCAAAATTAACGAAATTTCACCTCTTTTTCCGCTGTTTTTAAGCTTTTCGGGCAGATTGTAATTTTTTATCGTGAAGTGAAGAGATTTAAAATAGAGCGCCTCGATATATCTACGACGCTTACACACGCCACACCCCTCCATTTGTTGATTCTCACACGCGCCGATTCAGACTACTTTCAATTGTAACTTTTTGCATTTTGCTAATGTAGCTAATGAAACTGCGGTGTCCATTCCAGTTTTCGTTTTTACATATTGGTGGTTGCCTCTGACAAGGTGAATCTGCAAATCACTCTCGCTATCAAATTGCAGCAAGCACAAAGGCTCCGAGCAAGTAAAGCTGATTTGAGCTTTTCTGCTGTCGTAAGTCATGGGTGTGTCTTGCTCATCAGAACTTTAGTAACGTCTTGAAGGTCATGAAATCGATCGTCGACAACAAATTAAATTTCACCAAATGTAGTACTACGTTTTACTCACATCACTTCAACGAATCGAATGAGCTAGCAAAGCTAGTAAGCGTCTTAATTCTGAGACTGACCCCATTGAGAGATCTAGATTAGAGATGGTTTTTTTGTCGTTAAGTAAAGAATTTCGCACTGTGCGTGATTTGGCTTTTAGCAGGTATCTGACAAAGACTGAGAAAATGCTGACATCGGATCCGTCAAGGTTTTGGTCGTTTGTGAAGTCGCACAAGAAAACTGTAGGCTATCCTTCAACGATGCGCAAAAGAGATAAAAAATCTTCCAGTCCTATTGAATCCTGTAGTTTATTCGCCGAGTTCTTTCAAAGTGTCTATGTTACTGATAACGAGAGTGAATCAGACCTGTCCCGTAAGTTTTACCACATTGATCAACTTGTTGATGTTGGATCGATTTCTTTTACTATTGAAAATGTTGTGAGCCATTTACGTGGTATTGACACCAGTAAGGGCGAAGGGCCTGACAAAATCTCACCCGTTCTTTTGAAGAACTGCGCTGATAGTCTGTCTTATCCACTTCTCCGCATTTTTAACTCATCACTCTCAACTGGTAAGTTTCCTACGAGATGGAAATCGTCGTATATTACACCGATTTATAAGAGTGGATCTAGGAGTGACGTAGAAAATTACAGAGGTGTTGCTATTCTGCCAACTATTGGAAAATTGTCGAAGCCGTCGTAACTAAAATCTTAACCGAGAAATTTAATCACGTGATTTCGAAATCTCAGCATGGCTTTATGAAACGAAGGTCTACAGCGACGAATTTAGTGGAGTTTGTAAGTCATGCGACTAAAGTCATGGAGTCTAAACATCAGCTAGATGTCATTTACACTGATTTCCAAAAAGCTTTTGACCGAGTTAAGCATTTAATTCTTTTATTCAAATTGAAGAAGTTTGGAGTTCATTCTGAGTTGTTGGCGTGGATTGCGTCTTATCTAAGCGGACGTACACAGTTCGTAAAGTTGTCTGGGTGGTCATCTATGACTTTTAATGTGACGTCTGGCGTTCGTCAAGGTAACCATCTTGGCCCTCTTCTGTTCATATTGTTCATGAACGATGTCACGAAAGTTTTTTCTTCCTCTACTCATCTGTTGTACGCAGACGATTTGAAGATCTTCAAAGTGATCAAAACTGTACTTGATGCTACTGCTCTTCAGAGAGATTTGAACAGGTTCTTACGGTGGTGCGAAGTCAACCAGCTTTATTTAAACGTAAGAAAATGCAATGTGATGTCTTTCACTCGCAAAAGGTCAAAGATTGAATTCAACTACTCTATCAACGATACTGTGGTGACTCGCTTGAAACTGGTGAAAGACTTAGGAGTTCTCATGGATGAAAAACTGACCTTTGGTAAACACGTCGAATACGTAATCGCTAAGTCTTATTCGATGCTCGGTTTTGTCATCAGGACTTGTAAGGAGTTTAAGAATGTCAAAACCTTGAAGAGTTTATATTTCGCACATGTGCGTTCGTATCTGGAATATGCTTCGGTCGTTTGGCACCCGTATCAAGAAACTTTCATTGACAACGTAGGCGCTGTGAAAATGGCTGGACGTGAAAATTTTTGCTCGTCGAATTTTTCTAAATTTTTTAAGTTATTTCTTGGTTTTTGTGGTTTGTTTTATTTCAAAGTTGTTTACGGTTGTTTACGGTTGTGTCCGATTGTTTTCGCGAGCGATTGCTGTTTCCCAAATGAAATTTACGACGGACGGAGACGTAGGCTCATGGGCGGTGAAACGGGACGGTTACCAGCATTTTCTGCTCAACAAGCTGTTCAATGGAATTCATGAATTTGAGGGAAATGGCAAGAAATAGGGGCCGAATACCAATGCGGAAACTAACACGAGGGATATCGAAATGAACTGTATCCAGGTGAAACAGTAAAACTCAATGATGAACGCAGGCTCTGATTCTGGTATCAATATGTTGCAAATACGGTTTGTACCGCATATATGATACTGAACTGATACGATCGGGACCCAGTGCAGCACGGTTCGGAGAAAACTCTGACTCCAGTTGAAGCAGATACGGTTTGTATATGGTAACGGTTTCGGTACGTATGCGATGTAACTTGATGTGTGAGTTGTTGATGCTTTCCAATTGCCATTCTTTGAATGCATCGTTTCTCACAATTTTTCTTTGTCATTTCTTATAAGCATTTACGCTTTTAGTTTGGATGTGCTGTTTTGCCAGCTTTGTCAATCAGATCCTTCACGGATAATCCGGTACGATTAGGAGCCTTAGTCTTTTTTATGCTGTGCATTCGTGAGCAAGTGCAAACAGTTTGCAATTATTTGTGATTTGTCTAGAGTTTTTTCTTTCCGTAATGTTGCGCGCTTCGAGTTTCAGTCTGTTTTGTTTTAGTTGTTGTCGACGTCTGTCAAGTCAACGAAAGTTGAAAAAACTTGCTAACCGCTGACTCGTTGTGTGACCCTGATCAGTGGAATGTGCAGACTGATGCACTGAAAGTTACGCAAAAGAGTGGAAGTGTTACGTAAAAGGGTGAATCTTCTGTTGAGTCCACGTGTGCCTTGGAAGTGGCAAATAGCGAAGAATTTTGCTTCGAAATTTTTAATGATTGTTTTAGCGGGCCTTAGTCGACCACTTGGTTGAAATCCCTGTGTCGTTTCTTGTGTGAGATTTTTGCTTTGGGTTGACTTTCCTGAGGTATCTAGTTCGCTAGGACTAAGTAGAAATTCTCTAGGGTCGGGCCTTTGCGTTATGTTTCTTAAAAGAAGGAAATCTCTAGAGCCGATTTCTCTAGGACCGAAAGCGTCTTTGCGTTACCTTTCGTAGAAGGAGAAATTCTCTGGGACCGAAAAGAACGCCGGTTGACAGTAACCGACTTTCGTCCGCTTTTCTATACAGGATTACGTTAGTTGTCTTAGTCTTCGCTTTCATCCTTCAACTCTTGACTCGTCAACCGCTTTCTAAACCTTCGTTCACTCAGTGGAAGATATGAAGGTATATGCATCTAATTTAATATTATCTCCATCGTATGTACCTTGACCTAATGACTTCCTGGTGGACTCTGTTTCGATGGGCGCGAAGAACAAAAGAGTGATTATGAAATGTGGAATTAGGCCACTTAATGAAACAATATTATCTAAAGACTGAACGGAACAAACGGAATGGACAATGGTGAGATTAGTGAGAGTCTCCATAAGACAGGTAATTGTAAAGTTATAACAGGTGAGATTCGAACAACTAATTCGTTATCAGGTAATTGATTTCTCCTTGTGGCATTATATTGTGTCACATTGTATTGTATTATACCTCAATATTTTTCGAGCAATGAAAGAGCTCAGGTAGTCGGTTCATCTCCCCACTGCCGTGTAGTTAGTCCGATCACTTTGTCGAGCGACGGTGATTGTTGTTAGATTAAGTTTCAACATACCTCGAGTAGCGATCCAGCGCTGTTCACGGTAAACGTGATTTGTTTAATATACAATGCACGCTTACTATGAACCGGAGAGTAAAAAGGGGGATCCAAGTGGATAAGTCCCACTATCAGCGGTTCAACGTTCAAACTCTACTGGTTATGTGCACAGGCACCAGCTCTTGATATGTCACGGTCACGGTCACGTATCAAGAAACTTTCATTGATAGGATTGAATCGATTCAGAAGAAGTTTTTGATGTTTGCACTCAGACGATCAGTGAGACGTGACGAGAACTATAAACTTCCACCTTACATTGACAGATGTTGCTCCATCGACATTGAACCGCTTGCTAGACGCAGGATAAATGCCTGTGCATTGTTTACTTTTGACCTTTTAAGTGGTGGTCTTGATTCATTTGAAATAACGAGAAGAATTACTCTAAATCCTCGTCCCACTCGAGCTGACGATCTACTCATTGTCGATGAACACAGGACTAAGTATGGTTACCATGAACCAATAAATAACATGTGTTTGGAATTTAACCGTTTCTCACAGCTTTGGTTTCAGTGTATGCCGCGGAACTCATTCAAAACGACTGTTAGAATGTTGAAGATTCCAATCAAATTGAATGGTAAGATCAAAATGTCATGACTGATTTCACTTCCAAATATGCTGGACCTATGGTTCTTTTTCTAATCGGTATCGATTAGGTTATTTAGGTCTCACTTTAAAAAGTGGTCTCACGACTTAACTCCGAGTCTTATCGACTTGTGCCGAATCGAGCCAGTCTAGCCGACTGGCTACCGCTAACCACTAACCGTTCATTTCCAGGTGGCTCAGAAAACGACCTATTGACGACTTTCTGGTTATTGGTCAAACGAGACGTGACTCACTCCTATGTGACGTTGATGAATGTTTTATTTATGTTTTTGTTCTATTTTTTTTTCATTCAACTTGACATGTATAATCTTTTTCTGTTCTTTTATTGTAAAATTAAAAATGCAAGTAGTCAGGGGGCGGATGCCATTGACGAAATAAATAAATAAATAAATAACTCAATAAAATCCGTGACCCCTTATCACAAATTATTGACATCAACCCATGGACAACAAAAACACTTTAGAAAGAGAAAGAAATTGAAATGAGAATCGTCGCGGCGTTATTGCTGATTGGCGATCCAGTGTAGTTCAAATCGGTGCGTCCTTACACAGGACGTTTAGAATCACTAAATTCCCACCGCTGTAATCAGAAAACTACATGGGGGCGTCCAGTGTTTAGCAAACAGTCAGTAGCAGAGTGATAATCATTAGAGGAGGCCGTGACTGGCTTTTTTACGTTGCGATTTGGCAACGGACTAAATGTAACACTGGAACTCACCCACAGCGCGAGGCTATTAATACTAAACCGAGTCAAAAACAAACAAACAGCGCAAACAGCTCTTCCCTTATCCCACTATTATGTCATTGGTTGAGTTATACGTCTTATCTGTACACTTTTCGTCTTAGACGTACATCACTACGTCTAGTACGTAGAATGTACGTCTAAAATGTAGAGTTTTTACAACACATTCGAAATTTCATTTTTTTGCGTGAACATTTTTCTAAATTTGGCCAAAAATGTGCCATCATGGCGTCAGGGTTAAAAAACGATTTCAAGAATGTGTAGGCCAATAACTGACACTTAAGTGGCAAAGTAAGTGAAAAGTTCTCGGTTCATTTCACCAGAATTCGTGAATTCGTCCTCGGTTCACTTTTCCTAGATTCAACTTGTGGGTAAAACTCAATTTGTTCGTTTTTACTTTATTTGGTAAGAAAATATTGTTTCATCATCACATAACAGAAACAACGTAATTTTAGACTAATGATGTCATGCAATGACGTGAAATAAAAGTACAAAAATTCATAGAAATTTAAAGGTATTTTCGCCGAGTTACGCTTGTTCAGACGGTGGAAGAGGAGCAATTTCACCATTTTTGTGAAGTATTGTCATCAGTTCAGGCGACATATGGTATGGCTTCTCTTTAGATCCATCATTACGCTCACGGTCTTCCACTGGAAAAATAATAAAAAAAAAATTCAAAAACAAAAAACTTGCACTCCACTTTGTCGGACTTACAGAAACACAGGAACAGAGTGTCCACTGCCATTATGTATACATTAAAGAACGTGTAGCCCACTACAAGTGAAGCACAAACAGACACCAAAATTGCAACAAAAAGCAGGAAAATATCGTCCTGTCCATTGAGGTCGTCTTTTGGCAGTAACACACAGGTAAGTATGCCTGTTCCAGAAGCGATTATCAGATTGAACAAGCCGAACAGTAAATGGGTGATTCGGTTCGTTACGAAAACGCTGTGAATGTTGCGCATCAGTAAATTGAATGCGTCTCGCATACTTTTACAGAATGGATTGCCATGGATCGCCACCATGATGAACGTGTTCGTACTCAAAAATCGCAACATTCGTTGGACTATCCCGTTGATACTGCAGCAAAGGTTGACTAGTCGCATGTAACGATTGTTCATCAATGTTTTGATCATGTGACAGATGATCTGGCCGATTGTGATGATCAGTGAACCGAGAGCAACTGTGCCGAGATGATACCTGCCAGAGAAAAACATTGTCACCGTTAAGACGCTGCTGTACACGTGCATGTGCTAGGGATAGAATTGTTCACTTATAGCAGGACCGGACATTTAGAAATCAAAAAATTCTTTGGTCATCGCCCGTTCGGGCCTGACATTAAAGGAAAAATTGAATATCGAAAAATGTGACCTACCGAGTTGTGCGACGAACAGCTGCAGCTAACGCATAAAATGGAAGTTTGGTCTTGTCTAGTGTCCAATACCAAGTTGAGTATGTGTGCGCCAGTACCATTTTCTCAAACGCTGCAATAAACCAGCAGATCCAAAGGAATCCGAAACAGTTCAGCAACTTTCAGTAAGAAATTTAAAATTGAAATTTACTGCGCTGCTGCATGGTAACAGCACCAAGACTGGCAAAATTCATTATTGTAAAAAACGTACGTGCATGGCGACTCGAGTCCGACCACTATCGGGTGAAGTGACAGACGCGATGTTGGCCAGGACACTTGCAAACAATGCGAAGAAGGCGATGTGGAAAAAACTTGGTATGATCGGAAAGAAAACGGTCGAGTAGGACGATGCCACCGCTCTGAATATGGTAATAGATCGAAATGAGAGCCATGTTCTTGTTGAAGTCGGATTTCATATTTCCACTTACTTGCTTCCTTCTTTGATCAGTGCTATTGCAACAAAAACATGTTGTCGTTGGTGGTAAGTGTAGGCAATAAACAGCACTGTGATTATGGTAAATGAAATGCCAACGACAAGGCCGGTAGCATATCTACCATCGAAATTGCTGTATTGCACAAAGCCGGCAATTGCAACTGAAATTCATTGAAAAATTCTCAATTCGTTACACAGTCGGCGACTTTGCATTAAGTGGCACCTTTTGTTTCAACTATTTATATCAGCTGCTTCACTTATACAAACAAACGTGCTTAATACGTCTTTGTCGGGTGAAATAGTTACACACACACGCGTGGTAGTATTAGAACCGTCTAAAGACGTATGAGCGTAGTAAGAAGTTTTGTTTGTTTTAGTGAATCGACCGGATCGACTGAAAAACAGTTGCAACAAAATGTGTCACTTATTTCAAAGCCGCCGAAAATAATCATAAAATAATTACCGCAAATGAATAACACAACACAAAAGAATATGGAAAACCAAACGGCTGGTGTTGCAATCCAACGTATCGCATAACAAAAGATCAGGCAGGTGACTGTCGCAATAAGTATTGGTCCCAGGTAACACCATAACGTATTTTTCAAGTAGTTGAAAATTAGAGCCTCCTCATGCTACGAGAAAAGTAATCAAACCATTTTAAAGATTGAAGTTTAGTGTGTTTATTGACCTCGGCCTCGACTCGGATGAATCAACTTCAATCTATTTTTCAACTATTTACCCCTTTTCTTATTCCCTTGACTGAAAGTCAGGGTCTTACACCAGAAAATACCGAAAAATGTGGGTAACTGTGATTGAAAATGTATGAAATGCTATGAAAAACGTTAAATGTGGGTAAAACCATTTGCAGGTGATGAGAACGCTTATTGAGAAGTGTCGTGAATACAACATCGACATAGTCTTGCTATTCATAGACTTCGAAAAAGCTTTCGATTCAGTGGAAACATGGTCGATATTGGACGCATTAGACGAATGTAGAGTAGACTCAAGGTACTCCAACACAATTCGATATGTGTACAAAAATGCTACTTCATGTATAACACGGAGAAATTCAGAATTGGCCGAGGTGTAAGGCAGGGTGACACCATTTCACCGAAATTATTCACGGCGATTCTGCAGAGTGTTTTTAGGAAGTTAAACTGGAGTAAAATGGAAATAAAGATAAATGGAGAGTACCTGAGCAATCTCCGCTTCGCTGATGACATTGTACCGATAGCAGCGAATCTAGGTCAGGCTCAGCTTATGCTACAACATTTAAGTGAAGAGGCTAGCAAAGTTGGCCTCAAGATGAACTTATCGAAAACGAAAGTCATGACCAACATCGGGGACGATAGAGAAATCAAAATTGATGACACTGTCATTGAACGAGTCGACAGCTATGTATATCTAGGACATAAACTGAAGTTAGGTCTGGACCACCAAACTGCAGAAATAAGACGTAGGATTGGTCTTGCATGGGGAACGTTCGGAAAACTCAGACTGATTTTCAAAAGCAAAATGAATAATAGTCTGAAACGCAAAGTTTTCGACACTTGTGTCCTTCCAGTGCTCACTTATGGAGCGGAAACGTTAACTTTAACGAAAGCATCCGAAGATAAATTGAGAGTGACACAAAGAGCCATGGAACGGAGTATGCTTGGAATAACACTCAGAGACAGAATGACGAATCAATGGATTCGACAACAAACCAGGGTCGTTGATGTCATGGAAAGAATAGCATCTCTGAAATGGAGCTGGGCGGGACATATTGCAAGAAGGACAGACGAACGTTGGACCAAAAAGATCATGAACTGGCGACCATATAAAAGACGAGCTATAGGTAGACCACCAGAGAGATGGACGAACGGAGTTAAGAATATTGCAGGTAGAAACTGGCAGCAAATGGCAATGGATCGTACGAAATGGAAAGAAGTTGGAGAGGCCTACATCCAGCAGTGGATAGAAACAGGCTGAAAAAGAAGAAGAAGAACAATTTTTCGTTGATAACTTGAGTAATTTTTAACCAATTTGGATGATTCTTTTTTTTAAATACGTGGAATTAAAATCCCGAGGCTAAGTTCGAAGATGGGCTATGTAGGACTAGGAATCTGGAAGCTATCCGAGAAAAACAGATGAAATTTGATTTTGTTTGGTAGTGTGGGTAAATCATATGGGTTTGTTTTCGACGTGCATGAAACTAGTAGGAAGAATAATTTCATCATTCGATGCCCAGCTTTTAACGTGTAAACATCCCTTGCTAGTGAACTACTAACATCTTGATAGTTGACTAACATCTTGATAGTTGACTAACAACTTGATAGTTGACTAACAACTTGATAGTTGACTAACAACTTGATAGTTGACTAACAACTTGATAGTTGACTAACAACTTGACAGTTGACTAACAACTTGACAGTTGACTAACAACTTGATAGTTGACTATAAAGTTGTTTGTCATCTATCAACTTGTTAGTCATTTATCCAAGTAGGTAGTTTTTTACTCCCTTTACAACCACATCTTACGTCAGCAAAATGTCTGTTATCAAATGAGCACACTTTGATTAAAAAGTGTACACTTAAAACGAGCCGTCAGAACAGTCGGAGCGTTTGCTGCGACTGAGCCCCGTACAAACCCGTACATCTATTGCGTACGTGACCCTAGTTCGTCCGTCGCCCTACTCTTACCGTAAGCCTACTGCGCCCGTAAACGTCGGTAAAGTAAAATTCTTATGAAATGTGTACGTCTTAAAAATTGCGCATAGCGCAATTACGAAGCCCCGTACGACGTTCCTTTCAAATGTAACACAAATTTCGAATTGACCTAAAATTAAGTAAGTATCATTTTCGCCGATTTATATTGATTTTACAAAAATCCAAAATGGCAACAAACAAAAAAAAAATTGAAATTCGGTCAAAGTTTACTCGAGATATTAACAAAAAACACCACCTTCACTGTACGGCCGAGTAGCCACATATAAGCTCACTCCAAGAGACCTAGCTCACGCTCCGGTGAATCGAATTTCATAAACTTTTTTTCCCTGATTGGTACGGTCAATACCTATCTAATAAAGCAAAATCCATCTAAATACGTTCAAATTTGGTCAACCTACAAGCAAAAACGGCTTGCCGCCCTGTACCTAGTTCACACCAAGGGGTCTAACTCACGAGTCGGTCATCCAATTTTCATAAACTTTTTTTTTTGTCGATCGGTATTGTAAATACCTTTCATTTGACGTATCACTTGCAAGTGTAGTGCTTAAATGTCTGGAGATATCGTCGAAAAACAGTTAGGCACTTATTGGGCCCCAGCTCCGGAAGGGTCGACCCAAAATCGCCCATCTTCGAACTTAGCCTCACTATTTTGACTATCTTTCAGGAAAAAAAAATTTTGAAATCGGATTTGATTTACTCAAGATATCGACGTGACAGACGGACGGACAGACCTGAAAGATAGTCAAAATAGTGAGGCTAAGTTCGAAGATGGGCATATTCGGGTCGGCCCTTCGTGAGTTAGGGCCACCTAAGTGATTTAAGGTCTTTTGGTGATATTTATGGCAAAATAAACGATGCAAATGTAAATGACACGGCAAATGATAGGTATTGTCAATACCAATCCAGGAAAAAAAAGTTTTTTAAAATCGGGTGAGTGGACCGTGAGTTAGGGCCTTAGAAATGAAAAGCTACTAGGGCCCTATGTGTATTTTACATAGAACTCAAGTAAATTTCATTCGTTTTTCGTAATTTTTGTGTCATTTGGAAGGTAGTCAAAGGCCGAATAGAATGTTGTTGAAAAAAAAAATTGGGTCCTCGGACTAAGGCCGCTACTAGGGCCCTATGCGTATTTTACATACAACTCGAGTAAATTTCATCCGTTTTTCGTAATTTTTGTTTCATTTGAAAGATGATCGAACACCGAATAGAATGTTGTTGAAAAAAAATTAAATTTGGGTCCTTGGACTAAGGCCACTACTAGGGCCCTATGTGTATTTTACATTGAACTCGAGTAAATTTCATTCGTTTTTCGTAATTTTTGTGTCATTTGGAAGGTAATCAAAGGCCGAATAGAATGTTGTTGAAAAAAAAAATAAATTTGGGTCCTCGGACTAAGGCCGCTACTAGGGCCCTATGCGTATTTTACATACAACTCGAGTAAATTTCATCCGTTTTTCGTAATTTTTGTTTCATTTGAAAGATAATCGAACACCGAATAGAATGTTGTTGAAAAAAAAAAAATTGGGTCCTTGGACTAAGGCCGCTACTAGGGCCCTATGTGTATTTTACATATAACTCGAGTAAATTTCATCCGTTTTTCGTAATTTTTGTTTCATTTGGAAGGTAATCAAAGGCCGAATAGAATGTTGTTGAAAAAAAATTAAATTTGGGTCCTCGGACTAAGGCCGCTACTAGGGCCCTACGTGTATTTTACATATAACTCGAGCAAATTTCATCCGTTTTGCGTATTTTTTGTTTCATTTGGAAGGTAATCAAAGGCCGAATAGAATGTAGTTGAAAAAATAAATAAATTTGGATCCTCGGACTGAGGCCGATACTAGGCCCTATGTGTATTTATACTCAATAAATTAAAATTTTAGGGCTATTTGAAATTTTGGTTTTATTTGAATGGAACGTCGTACGGGGCTTCGTAATTGCGCTATGCGCAATTTCTAAGATGTACACATTACATAATAATTTTACTTTAACTACTTTAACCGGCGCATAGGCTACGGTCAAAGTAGGGTGACAGACGCACTAGGGTCACGTACGCAATAGATATACGGGTTTGTACGGGGCTCAGTCGCAGCAAACGCTCCGACTGTTCTGATGGCTCGTTTGGTTTGTATCCCAGTAAACTGGTCGTTACATGTGTGCGACAAAAATTTCGACTGGGAAAAAATTCAAATATTTCATTCAATATAACAGCTGTCAGAGTCTGTGGGACTAGAAATATCAGATCCTACATAAAACAAAAATGTGATATTAACTAATTTTGGATAGCTGTAAGAAATTTTGATAAAGAAGTTACATTTTTGAAGGCAATATGGAGTTCATCTTAACTAATTTCTGAAGATTTTTTTAAATTCATGGAATTAAATGAATCAAAGAGAATATTGTAAAAATTTTACGAGTGTGAAGTTTGCGGCCTGAGCGAAGTGTGGGCCGTAATTCACACGAGTCGTGATATTTTATTCATCATTGAAGGTTTTGTAAATGTGAAATTATATTCGAGGGATTATTTTTTCTCGGTCTACCAATAAATTTCTCTTTTCACAAATATTTTTAATCCCTTTACCATTATAGAGTCGAAATTGTTACCAATTTACCGAAAATATTGGTAAACTGAGTTATTTTTAAAGATGAACCAAAAACTAATAAAGTTTAAATTTATTACCATGTAGCTCCTACAGCGCTTCAGCGCATCGCTACACCATCGTCTCATACAATTTTGACAGCTAACTAGCTCAAATTCGGTACTACCAACACATAAAATTTTAGCCTATGTTTTTCTTCTACATGTCGTATATATCTCTCATTCATATATGCATCTACTCTGATGTAACAAGAAGGTAATCGAACAGAATGATAGACAGCTCATACGAGTGGGAAGTCCAGAGCGAAGCGAGGGCCGTAATATGCACGAGTCATATTTTATTTACGATTTGAGGATGATTGAAAATCTTGAAAATTGAAAATTTATAAGAAAATTGAGAACTCAAAAAGTGGTCAAAAATCATTCCACCTTACACTCGATGGTTCCCAAGGATTTTTTTTGTCAAATTTTACTGTCATTTGCGTGGAGTCATAAATATAGTAAATATATGGACTAAATTTGACAAGTTTTTATGAATACAGCTGAAAAAATAAATTGGAATCAGAGATGCTTCTGAAGCTTAACAATAAAAAATTAAAATGCAATGAAATTGACCAAAAATACATTTAGAAAAGTGTCAGTCAAGGGACCTGACCCGCCCAAAAGGTGGGTCCTAGTACATTAGTACTGATAAAAAGATGAAAAGTAGAGTTTTCGTGTCAATTCTGTTGATGCGAGGCGTGGCCGAGGTAAATAAACACACGAAAACGAGACAGTTTATTTTCATCCCGAGTTATGTGATGGATTTTACATGCATTTGTAACCTAAACCAATTTTCTTGTTTTCCCTAGGTGTGTAATAAGCCACTTTCGACCATAGGGAAAACAACAGCATGTAAACATCATTTGACACACCGCGTTTCGACCGAAATTCTTTGATGCGTAACGAAACTACAACAAAGAGAATTATGATCGAAACACTTTTTCGATGCCTAGCACAGTGTGTTTTGAGCTTTAGGGTTTTGTGAAATAGCTAAAGTGAAATGTTTCGTTAAATTGAATTCACAGTCGTCCGTTTTCTAGACGTCTTCCTCTTCTTAGGGGTCATTCAAGAAGTACGCACGCCCATAATGCCGTTTTTTGACACATAAAAAGTCATCTAAACAACAGAAACGTCTTGTCCGCAAAACGGAGTGCTGGAAATTCAACTTGACAATTAGCCCACATATCAAAGAAAACGTCGTTGAATCCCAATTTGAATCAAATATTCTCAATCTTATTCGTTCGGTATTGCAAGGTCTGAATCGGTCAATTTGTTCTATTTTTGCAAAAAACACGCCGTTGATTACTATGAATTTTTATCGCGAGGTTAAAGTTGAATTCTTATCGCGAGGTTAAAGTTAATCGTTTTTTCCTACTGCACAATCCAAACGAACAACTGAACACAATTTCAAAATATTCAAATATGAGGAGCGTGTAAGTCACATTTAGCAAAAAATTACACTTACCGATATATCTCCATCGACGTTGTACGCACCATTGGATAACACTGTTCAAATAAAACAAAAGAATTTAAAACTAAATTTGCAATAAGGGACCTTCATAAATGACGTCCGCTTTTTGTAGTGTGCTTTAAGTAATCAATAACTCGATAAGTATACATTTTTCAGAAGTCAAGTGTATGACTGACTCCCCAATAATATCCCCTAATGTCCTCACCATATTCTTCTACACGATAATAGCAATATTTCATACATTCTCACTTTTCGCAGTATCCGCTTGACAATTTAACTGTCAAATAGTATGTCAAATATCGTGTAGACAGCGCTTATATTGTGTGGTAAAGTAGGCCTGCTCTGAATCCGGGGAGTGTGGGATATTGGGCTAAATAGGAGATTTTCAGGTCCGGAAGGCTTAAATATGGGGCCCGTATCTTTTTTTAGAATTTTAAAAAATAGTTTAGGCATGGGGAGCGAGGCATTTGTACAAATGTACGAAAGCGTTGGTTAGAAGAGAGGAGAATGATGGTGTATATCTTTTTTACTCTTCTAACTAACGCATTCGTACATTTGTACAAATGAATCGCTCCCCATGCCTAAACTATTTTTTTAAATTCTGAAAAAAGATACGGGTCTCATATTTAAGCCTTCCGGACCAGAAAAACACCTATTCAGCCCAATATCCCACACTCCCCGAAGTCAGAGCAGGCCTAGTGGTAAAGGCATATAATTAGGGGTTCGGCCATACATTTTATTGATGAACGTTGCACAAATCATGCGAGTGTTCGTGTGTGTTGTTCCATTGACGGAGATCAGGGTCGTATACACTAGAAATTACTGAGAAATGAGAGGAGCAAAACAAGCCCACAATATGAAATGTTATGGGGAACGGTTAAATTTCGGAAACAATTTGGTCGTTTTGACGACAATCAACTCACTTCAAGCAAAAGTGCTTCTAATGACAGCTGCCAAATAGAGTACCAATTTGTATGAGATTTTTGTCACGTTTTTTACTCTGTCAAAATTTGTCACGGTTGGTTTGAAACGAGATTAAATAGGGAACGCCGACCACCAATAATTTTTTTTCATATTATTAATCAGTGATGGACAAGAACATCACACAGGAAAAACTCAAACCGATCGGCTGGGCCGTTTCTGAGAACCAGCAGCTGTGTCGTCCACGGCCTGTAGAGTAGCGGTTAGTTGTGACTTATATTGGGATCGGTAGCAGGACTAATTCTAAGACTTTTTATTAAAAAAAATTCACCTTGGAACATCTGGTTGGGCAGCTGTAGCCCCAAGTAGTCGAAAAATCACGATTTTCAATCGACGATATCTTCGAAAGGAAGCAACCGTGGAAGTTTCGGATTGTTGATATAGATAGAGGGTTACAAGCCCTATCTACCACTAGTAACTGATTTTTTAGATGTTGTCTATAATGGCCCATTTTCGACCATCTTTTTTTTGCTACCATCGGCGAACTTTGAACACTGCTGGAACGCTTCCAACGTACTTTTTTTAATCAAAATATGTACAGTTGCTTAGCCCGAAGCTTAAGCTTTGTAACAATACCAAGCATGATACTCATCGGTCGCGACGCGCACCGTTTTTGTTAGATTTTTTGTAGCGAGGTCGCTCTACGACGAAATTTACGAACGAATCTTAAATTTCGAAATTGTAACACAACTACTTCGTGTCCTTTGTTCTTGAATGATTTTTTCGTGTTAATAGACAACAGGTGAGCGTCGAAGAAGTCAAATATGACTGATTTTGGTGTAGGTGTCACTATTGGGCTTATGCGGGAATTCAGAATCAGAATTCCCGCATAAGCCCAATAGTGACACCTACACCAAAATCAGTCATATTTGACTTCTTCGACGCTCACCTGTTGTCTATTAACACGAAAAAATCATTCAAGAACAAAGGACACGAAGTAGTTGTGTTACAATTTCGAAATTTAAGATTCGTTCGTAAATTTCGTCGTAGAGCGACCTCGCTACAAAAAATCTAACAAAAACGGTACGCGTCGCGACCGATGAGTATCATGCTTGGTATTGTTACAAAGCTTAAGCTTCGGGCTAAGCAACTGTACATATTTTGATTAAAAAAAGTACGTTGGAAGCGTTCCAGCAGTGTTCAAAGTTCGCCGATGGTAGCAAAAAAAAAGATGGTCGAAAATGGGCCATTATAGACAACATCTAAAAAATCAGTTACTAGTGGTAGATAGGGCTTGTAACCCTCTATCTATATCAACAATCCGAAACTTCCACGGTTGCTTCCTTTCGAAGATATCGTCGATTGAAAATCGTGATTTTTCGACTACTTGGGGCTACAGCTGCCCAACCAGATGTTCCAAGGTGAATTTTTTTTAATAAAAAGTCTTAGAATTAGTCCTGCTACCGATCCCAATATAAGTCACAACTAACCGCTACTCTACAGGCCGTGGACGACACAGCTGCTGGTTCTCAGAAACGGCCCAGCCGATCGGTTTGATTTTTTCCTGTGTGATGTTCTTGTCCATCACTGATTAATAATATGAAAAAAAATGATTGGTGGTCGGCGTTCCCTATTTAATCTCGTTTCAAACCAACCGTGTTGTTTGATACTCTGCCCCGTTTTAGTACTCTATTTTTATAGTACCACTCACACTCATGCTTGAAGTGCGTTGCGGTAATATAATTTTAATAATTCTGATTCGATGAAATTTTTCCTTGCGGCCAGATAATGTGCCATTCTCGACTCGCCCAACGTATCGCCCAACGACTCAACAGTATCGCATTCAATGACGCATTCAAATTCCTATTTCAATTCATATCAATTCATATTTTCTAGGGACAGTTCATAACCTATTTTAGAATTATCGTTTTAAATACTCCTCGTTTCTTATTGTAGTTAATATCAACAGTGAAATTATCGCGAATACATACAATGCATGCATCTGCAGAAATAGAGAAGCGATAATGTAAATTCCATTGCCTGAAATAAATTTAATTCCACAAGCTCGTTATAACGAAAACTTATTGTTGTTATATTCCCCATGGAGCGTTGAAGTTGATAATGTTTTTGTTTCGTTTTTTGCTAAATTAATTCGACCAAAATAAACTGCAACGAATGTCGGCCGAATTGAATTTTCACTCTGAATAATATAAATATTTACAAAAGAAAGAAAAAAAAATGTTTTGACAACACAGCCGAGAAAATAGCCATTTTCTCACCTCAGCTGAAACTTCGGATGTCCTTGTTGTGAAAAATGTTGTCTTAACATCGGAAAACGAGTTGAAAATTTTCATTTTTTCGGGCCAATTTCAAACAAAATCTTCGAAATGAAATTTTAAACTTTTATTCCCTAGAGGAACAAATAACTATTTCTCTGAATATGACGTAACCAATCGGATATTCAGTCAAAATTGGGTCTTAAATTAGCAAATCTTGAAATAATTTTACTCTTACCGCAAATACCAAATATGATCCAAGCGGTTGAAAACACCAAGAAAACCCATAACCAATTCACATCTGTTGCCGACCGACTTGTCTTGGGACCTTTAAAATTCGCATCGAACTGGTACTTTTCGCCTACAGTTATTTCGCCGCATGAGATAAGAAAAATGTTTGAACTGAACGATAAATTCCTTATTTTGATTGTATATGCACTCTGTAATTGATCGATTCGTATGTACCGTATTCGTCGTTTGTTGAAAATAACTTATATTTATCGTCACCACCGAAGCAATCCATATTGAGAAAATTGACAACTTTCTCCAACGAAATTCAGTATTTTAGTGAAACAGACGCGACAATCGGGCTCCGTATGTATTGAGGATCACTCAACAAAGAACGGAAAGACGAATGCAAAACGATTTTCGACGAATGTTCTGGGTGTAGGGTAACTTACAGTGTTCAGTAATTGATCCACTAAAGTTAACATGCAGATTAAATTGAGGAAGGAATTTGTTCTCGCATTATTCGTTCGTCAAGCGAGTCGCCACCGGTCAGCGGTCATTTTGTTCGGCTTAACCGTTGCTTACAAGAAACCTATTGAGTTGTACCTATGGGATATGATGACACCTCAAGATAATCCGTACATCCTGCGATGACACAATTTCTGTTTTTTAATTAATTTAGAAAAAATATAAAAAGAGGAAAAGTAGAGTTTTCGTGTGAATTTTGTTGAATCGAGGCGAAACCGATGTCAATAAACTCACTAAAACGAGACTTTTCATTTTTATGTGATGGATTTTACATGTTCAGAGCATCGAAAGAAGTGTTTGAAACTGAAACATGTAAAGTACGGTTTTCGACTCATGTAAAATACAGCTGGTCCACTCACACAAACAAAAACAAAGCAATAAGTATTTCCTAAAAACTGGATAGTTCATTAACATCAAAGTTAAAACTTTACAATATGTTACAATTCACGATTCGTTACCCTATACTATTACGAATGTGCTGATGAAGCAAAATAAACGGTTAAGAGGCAATAACAAACCTTATGTGCAAAGGATGCAGAGGTTATCGTAATTTTTGGAGAATAATTGCATTCAATCAACGCACTTCAAGCATGAGTGGTACTCTAAATAGAGGACTGACACTGGACAGTGTATCAAATAAATCTTAGCACTGAAATAGTATTCTATTTGACAGGTGGCATTCGAAGCACATTTACTTGAAGTGACTTGATTCAATAGTTCACAAACACAAAATGTAAAAAGCATCTTGTCGGTTGACCGAGGTATTATGAATTGCCGTGAGTCTCGCTGCTCTATCGAAGTAACATGATTCATAGGTGATTTTACTTGTAAATATTAAATATATAGAAGCAGACGTTCTGCATTGTAATATAACATACAAATGCCAATGTACATGCACCCATCGCCGATGCTATACCGAAAATGTTTAGTCTGACAAAAATAGTTCTAAGAAAACATTCAAGTTGGACTTTATGCATTTTGTGTGCGGTGTGGTTATTTGTTCATTCAGACTTCAATATTTGAAATTTATAAGAACAAATGTCGAAGTAGTGGAGTTGATAAGGACCAAAACGTTTACATTTTGGATAGAGACGATCTGATGATTGGAGGTTGTTATGTATGTGAAATAAAAAATTTCTGGGGAGGTAGCCAAAAATTTCCACCACTCTTACCCTCCTTTTCACCCCTTCAAAGATGATTTGCAGAGGTCCTTTCTGTGATTTTTAGAGACGTGACCGCTAACCATGCAATATCGATATGGGGCTCAAATGAAAGGTAGAAGATCCAAGTTTTTTTTTAGTGAGAAAAAAATTTGAGAAAATTACGTTTCCCCAGTAGTTTTTCCGGGTTAACCGGAATTCCCTCGGAAATTTGGATAAGAATTAAAGTTTAATGTGAAATAACTTTAGAAATATAATTTTTAGAACTATTTGATGTTCAAGTCAAATGTTCTCTTTTCTATTCCGCACAACTTTTCTGAATGAAGCATAATTTTTTACCCAACAGAGGTGGAGTCAGGGTCGATTTTCCGAAATCACGTCAAGTGGCGTTTTTTTTATTCTTAGATTTTTAGATACGCGACAACAAATCGTACAACCACGACATTGGGCTCAAATTGAAGGTAAAAGAGTCAAGTTTATTTTAGTGAAATTATTTTTCACAAATTTAGGTTTTTCAGTAGCTTTTCCGGGTTTTCTGGAATTTTCTTTAAAATTGGGAAAATAGGCAAAATGCAAAGTCCTCCGGCTAACTTGCATTTGTTACCAATGTTCATTGATTGATTCATTTCAATAGAGAAAATTTCACAACAAATTGACATTTGACCTTACAAAAAGAGCTGAAAACAAAATCAATTATTTTTATCTAAGAGCTAACAGTAATTCTTCGTTAAGTTTAACCATAAATAAAGTAAATGGGTAGACCAGTTTGACAACACTGATCAAATAGCTCAATCCGGGACCACTCGGGCCACTGATAAACACAAAAGCAGGTTGTCAATTTGACGTTTCGTCAGAAATACGATCGAATTCAGTGCGGCATATTTATCTGTGAAACAAATGTGAATCACATTTCCACATTTGATTGGTAATTTTGTTGTGGCACTCATAAAAAGTATTTCCATTAGGGTGTAGCGGTTTGACAAAATTATTTTGTTTTTTAAGTCCTGCGGATAAGTTTGATGCAGAATGGTCCCCTGATCAGGAAAATAACAAAAAACTAATTTTGAAATTCGAAGCATCCACACGCACCTCTGAAAACCTACACAAATTAAAAAAAAAGTTTTTCTACACTCAAGAAAGGCTATGAATCTGCAGCCCGGCGAAACTTTAGGTCGAATCTACATTCGTTTCAAAGCTCTTGAAATTCCCTCCAAAATGAGCACATTTCTTTATGAATCGAAGCAGCGCGTTCGGGCTTACCCGTCGTTTAAAAATCAAAGAGATTTTTTTTAAATTTATTCAGTTTTCATTGTAGAAATATAGGCTAAAAATACCGATTATTTTTGTGTGTTTGTTACCTTCCATTGACATTATCTCCAATCTATCTGTTCGATCGTATTGTTTCTTTCACATTTGTTTATGAATCGAAGCAGCTTCTCTATCGATATCATTTATAAAAATACGAAATATTTTGTTTAGAGTGTTCGAAAAGGGTCGAAAAATGAAATACTGCACTACAGACTTCCCCCCTCCTTTTCCCGAGAACTGACAGGATTTCAGCTCAGCACCCGAACTTTTCTTTTTCAGTGTGTCAAGGGCTTTCCAAATCACCCAAGATATTCCGCACACTATTCATGGACACTGGCACTTCCATGGCTACTGTATTTACGCTTAAACAATAGGTTCGGCATTAATTTTTGGTTCCATAGCCGAGTGGCTATACTCGAAGTGCTTTGTGTTCAAAAAGTTTTGCTGTTGGGGGTTCGAACTATGGTCAATGCAAGACTTTTATTTATAAAAATTCAGTCTTTGTTGAAGGTAATAGTTTCTGTAGCTTGCGAAAAAAAAGGTTCGTATTTCATTGTGTCCGTGAATACAATGAAATAAATACCTTCAAAACGACACTAAATGGATGCATGGAAAGGTGATGCCCGGAATTGCGAAATAGTTATTTATGCTAGTATAATATCGCTCGCGATGTCTTGCCAACCTAGGCTTCGCCTCGGTTTGGCAATCTGACATCTAGTGGCAAGGCATCGCGTGCGATAATATACTAGCATACGATTCGTGCTGCATACAACGTTTTATGCAATGAAGAAAATCGAATAAGTACCGAAGATAATCTTAGTGTGACTTCAGTAACATGTGGCATTTATCGCACTAGTGCGATAAAACCCCTTGCGAATCCTTTATCGCACTAGTGCATACGTTCGCACGACATTGCACAAAGGCGGCTTAAGTTACAAATATCATCACTGAATTGCATAAAAATGATTTTGCAAACTTGTAAACTGCTAGATACAAATCCCGATGGTAGCCGCAGACCAGGAAGACCAACAGCGAGATGGAAAGATGCAATTGAGTCTGATCTGAAAATACTAAGAGTGAGCGACTGGAGACGTTGGCGCGGAATAGTTCAGATTGGAGAAGATTGCTGGAAGAGGCCGTAACCAATAGTAGGTTGTAGTGCCAGCCTAAGTAAGATTTTTCTTGTAAATCTCTAGAAGCGGACGAACTAATGCACACAACGATGCGATCAAAAAAATGCTTAGTCTCAGAAAGAAATTACAGGAAAAATTCAATTGAGTAGTGATTGATTTTTAATGCATTTAGGATCAATATTGGTAGGATCCAAATTGATAAATGAAAGACAAATCGGATTCTATTAATCCAAAATTATTCTTTATTCAGATCAATTTCGTTGTTTCCAATTACACGGTTTTTGCCACACTGATTATCGTAACACGATCGACATCAGAGGAAAGCCGTATAAAGCGTAGCATATCATTCGACGACGTATCAAATTAAAACAATAATATGAGATTATGTACCTCTTGCCAAAATTGTTATCGAGAGGTAGCGAGCCCATATATGTAAATGTTAGAAATTTATAGAATTTAAGCATGCATACTTGTAGGGTGGATTTCTTTTCCCGGATTTTCTCAGAGTTACACTTGTTCTGGAGGAGGAACAATTTCAGCATTTTTGTGAAGTAATCTCATCAGTTCTGGCGACATATAGTGTGGCTTTTCTTCAGTTCCCTCATTGCGCTCACAGTCTTCCACTAAAATTGAATCCAGAAAAAAATTCAAAAAAAATTGAACTTCACTTTGTCGGACTTACTGTAACACAAGAACAGAGTGTCCACTGCCGTTATGTATACACCAGAGAACCTACTTCCAACAATAAACGAACCATACACAGATATCGCAATTGTAACATAATACATAATAGAATCATCATTCAGTTGATTGGAGCCGTGCTCCGGCAGTAACATATAGGTTAGTACACCCGTTCCAACAGCGACGAACAGATTAAAAATGGTAAATAGTAATTTGGTGATTCGGCTCGTTATGAAAACGTCGCTGCGCATCAATAAATTGAATGCGTCACGCATACTTTTACAGAATGGATCGCCATGAATCGCCACCATGATAAATGAATTGTTATTAAAAAATCGCAACAGTCGTTGAGCGATTCCGTTGATACGGCAGCAAAGATTGCAAGGATTGTCCACTAATGTTTTGATGAATTTGCAAAATACCTGGCCAATTGCGAGTATCATCGAACCGACAGCAATTGAGCCTAGATGATAGCTATACACGCAATACAAAAGAAAAACATATTTTCACATTTCGAACTCTGCGACAATGTTCTACATCCGGCTTTGTTCTATTGGCGAACATAAACATTCGACCACTGTTTCGATCTGAGAGAAAATTTAAATACGTCTTTCGACGTTTTGCATTAATATGCAGTTCAAAATAGTACATTTTCTACCTTGGTGTATATTTCGAGAATAACTTCGTATGTACAATTGTATATAACGAGCGCCAGCGAGTGTATATACAATTGTACATAAGAAGTGATTCGAGAAATATACACCAAGGTAGAACAATGTTTTATCTCCTGCAAGCTGATATTTCATACATTAGCGAAATAACCACAAAAATTTTGATTTAAAATTAATTAATTAAGCATGTTAATTTTAAAACGCATTCACAACAAAAAAAAACATCATACAGAGAATCCTTTATTTACTTACTCACACACATATACTATCCACCTCAACATTTCGTTCAAATCACACCATTCCGACTACTCTGATTATTTGATCGATGTAGAAGTGACTAACGAACCACTACCGACACCAATTGCATCGCGTTATGTGATTTGTTGGCGTAGTGGTCAGCATGATTCGTTGATATGCTGCTGGTCCCGTGTTCGCTTCCGCCGTTCGGCATCTTTTTTTTTTCAAATATGTAGATGGAAAGTAAATTTACCCTAGGTGGGTTATGTGTGAATTATCCAATCGTATAGGCTGTGGTTATGTATGTGTTTGTGTTTATATGCAGAAACGCGTAATGTATGAAATATCAGCTTGCAGGAGATAAATACAATTTCTCATCAAGCCATGGCGACAGTGGTACTCGATACAATGCTCTAAGAACACTTTTCCGATTTGCGCACGAACAAGTCTAGCGAATCATAGTCGAAATGCTTAGTCGCATATGTGTGGCTTATGAAGGTTTGAAAAACTTTCATTTGTTCACATTCAAACTTATGTGCAAACTGCAAACCTTTGCTTTGCTCCTATTGGTGAAACTGGTGCTTTTACCCTAACAAAAATATGAAATATGACCCACCGAGTTGTGCTCCGAATAGCTGCAGTTAATGTAAAGAATGGAAGTTTCGTCTTGTCTAGCGTCCAATACCAAGTTGAATAAGTGTGAGCCAGTACCATTGTTTGAAATCCTTCAATAAACCAACCGATCCAAAGGTATCCGAAACAGTTCAGCAACTTGCAGTAAGAAATTTATAATTCAAATTTACTGCGCTACTGCATGGTTGCAGCACGAAGACTAGCAAAATTCATTTCAAATAACGTACGTGCGTGGCGACTCGAGTACTACTGCTATCATGATAACAAACAAAGAAGATGTTGACTGTCACACTTGCAAACAATGCGAAGAAGGCGATGTGGAAAAAACTTGGTATGATCGGAAAGAAAACGGTCGAGTAAGACGATGCCACCGCTCTGAAAATGGTTTCAGTTCGAAATGGCTCTCAAATCAGATTTCAAAAGTCGACTTACTTGCTTCCTTCTTTGATTAGTTCTATTGCAAAAAAAACGTTGTGTCGTTGGCGGAAAATAAAGCCAACAAACACAGCTGTGATGTTCATAAATATAATGCCAATGACAAGTCCAATATAATCTTCAATATGATCATTTCTATAATCAATTGGATAATCATCATTCATATAATCATCATCGGAAGTCTTGCGTAAAAACTGGTCGTACATAAAACCGAGAATTGAAACTGAAATTGATAGAAAAATTCTCAATTATTTTCGTTACACAGGACTTTGAATTAAGCGACGCATTTTGTTTCAACTGTTTGTCAGCTGCTCTAGTCAAACAATCGAAAGTGTGCAGCCTGAACACTTTTTTTCAGCAGTTGACACAAAATGCGTCGCTTATTTTAACGTCGCCGATTGAAAAAAAAGAAGCTTTTGTTGCTTATCCCGCCGGAATGATGTTCTTACTTGTACATTTCCCATCTGCGGAAAGCGGTCATTACATTACATGTGGGCACTTTTTCATTACATACCATCTTCAGTTTCAACTAGACACTCTTCTGTGTCTTTTTGCACTTCGCGAATGCTTCTCTTCCTAAAAGAATTTCAACTCGAAATCGTGAAGCCCACATTAACTACCTCAGCTTCAGCCTTCAATGGGATACACGTCCGTTTTTTGAAACGTTACAAGATGCTTCCGTTTAATTGTCTTACATCCTTGATCAATAGGTGCATCTGTGAATCGTGTTATGATGACGTTCTGAAATACGCGACAGTAATTGTGATGTCTAAGGAGACTGTTGTTTCTTCAACACCGCTAGCTACCAGCTAGCTTTTATTTTGTGGCCTTTGGGGTTTACGGTTGAGAAGAAACACCTATTTTAAGAGTCTAGCCCGTTTGACTGTCGTATTTATTCTGTTGATTTTTCTAATTCACCGTTTTCGTCAGAACACTTGATAGATTCTTCTTTGCAATCGCACACTTGGATTCGCTGTTCCAACAGGGTTGACACGACGGAAATGGGCAATTACAGACCGATGTCACTGCTTGGAGTGATGTCGATGTCAAAGCTGGTTGAGAGAATTCTTTATAAGCCAAACTTGACTCTGATGGTTTCGAACACTCTATCGTGTACGAATTTGAAAGTAGTAGGCTTTGCCGAAAGACGTCGCAGAAAAACTTTCGTCTACTGAATTTTATTTTCACCAAAAATTTGCGAAATGAAATCGTAGCATCAAATGACGAGTTTCTGAACAATGCGCTTGAAGAATGGAAAATTGAATCAACGTTGGTTAGGTCGCGTTGACAGCTGAAGAAAAAAAGATTTCACAATATCGATCGTTACTCGGTCAATACATTTTCATTCCAGTTGGCTTCGAAACAATGGGTCCATCGGGTCGGTGAACTAGATTTCATTTATAAATGTTTCAATGCGTAGATTTTTTAATCTGTCAGATAATAAAATATCGTGATGTTAATAGCAATTTATTGATTTAGAATATTTTTTTTTGATACTGTGACTGTTACGTCCTCGGTGGGAAAATGTACATGTAAAACAATACTCCGGGTGGATGGGCAATAAAACATAGCAAGCAAACAGCTTGGTAGTTCATTACACTTGGAATCAATTTTGTGATACGAGCCGAACTAACTCGTGTGGTTTTCGGCAACTCGTTTTTGACTCGTGTAGTTGCATACCTCGCCTTCTTCTCTGATATGGAAACTCTAAACTTGTCAAAATAACCGTTTCCAAAGCTTGTGAGCCTCCAAAGCTTCAAACCACACTTGTGAATTCGGCTCGTATCACAAAATTGATCTCTCATGTAATGAAATACCTCCGCAGCATTCTACTATTAACAAAATTATTACCGCAAACGAATAGAGCGATGGTAACGAATATTGAAAGCCATACGGCTGGTGTTGCAATCCAACGTATAGCATAACAAAATATCAGGCAGATGACCGTTGCAATGAGTATTGGTACCAAGTAACACCATAACGTTTGTTTCAAGTAGTAGCAAGCACCGTTGTAATTACGCTTCAGAATTTGAATTTTGGTTAAATCAGTATTTGCATCAGGTCTGTTGCAAGGTTATTTCAGCTGTGAAAGCGTCATCCACAGAGACATAACCAAACGAAATGTTCTGTGGATGCTCTCGTTCGTTTTCGGCCTGTCAAAAATCGGTTTTACTGGAACAGACTTATTTAAAAATAAATTTCAACGCCCTCCGATTTGAGAATATCGTGAATAACCCTATAAGGTTTGTTCCAAATAACTGTAAACCCAAACTTTGACAAAACGAACGCCGACGATTTCATCCACAGAGATGAACATAACCTAAACGTCCACAAATTTCTTTGTAAATTTTTCGTTAAAATTTTCGTCAACCTGAAAGTTGAGGTTAAGTTGCCTTCTGTGGATGAAATTTGACATTTCGAGATGACCTTGGAACAAACCTATACGACGTTGCGTTTGATTTCAATTTTGAATTTTCAGCGGACTGACAGTGCTATGATCGGACGCGTTTTTCTACTGTGCTCTGAACTTCTGTTGTTGTTTTAATAAATTTTTTCAATTTTGAGGATCATAAATGTGTTCTCTCTGCCGCGGAGAACTGGAAAGATGGCTACGACGGCCTAGCCAGGATAGCAGTTCGATGCGATTCGGGAAGAGTACGAATTTATTATGGTGTCATCGTACGTTCGACTTGAGAAAAAGTTTTTTCTTTTCGCCGAAAGTCTGACATGTGTTTGTGATGTAATGTTGGTGTGATTGTGTGTTTAACTTTTTCATGCTTCGGGGCCGAAAATGAGGGCAATTTTTCGAATTTTCTCGGGTTTCCGGCCCTCTGCATGAAAACTCACATGTGCACCTGTTTGGGACGGTTGATTTAAGGCACTTTCGCTTGTAAGCCTCACTTCGTTCGGCCTGCAATCCGCGAAATTGCCTAAAAATCAATCGTCCAAAACAGGTACACAAATGACTATTGGCGTATCCATATTGTGTTCTGCAATCGATTTGGATTGAAATGCGCAATCTGGAACAGCAATTCGAATAATTGGACGTGTGAACGACGAATGAATTAACGCACGAGTAGTTAGTTAGTTCATTTATTGACGTTATATGCATATGAGTAGGTGTGAAAGACGATGACGTACGTGCGAAAGGTAAAAACGTTGCAAGGAGTAAGGTAAGCGGGGGTATAGCTGACCGTGCAGGTGTACCTGACCAGCTACATTATTTATCAGTTTTGGAAAATAATTACAAATGAAAATACGCAAATTAACGTTATAATTAATCTTTAGAGCTAAAGATTAATTTTTTCATGAAAATAATGCGATTATTATGTTTACTTATTTGATAAAACCATAAAATGAAAGCAGTGCACCATCTCAGTACAAAGTTGCACATTTCTTAAGAAAATCGTAGGATCGGTGTGGTCTAATTTAAGGTTTTTATTGACAAAAGAATTATTAATGGACAAAGTTTTGGTGTTTTTAGGTAGTAAATAGTTCGACAATTAATATTATTAACATAAATAGCGTCTAAAAGTTAATATTTGATTAATTACATGGTGGTCAAAACATTGCATCAAAAATATGCCATGTTTGTGTAGTTGACCGCACCAAATTCCGTACTTTTTTTCTTCGGGTGACAAATTCACCTTCCATGTGCATTGTTGTGTACAAAATGATGTGATTAAAATTCGTTGATATTTTGTGTTTTTATGAGTTTTTATCATTGAAATTGGTTAATATCAGTGAATTAAGAGTGAAAATGTGTCGAATAATGCGAAATTATTGCGAAAAATGTGAAAAATGTCTTAATTTTGTAGCGGTCAACTACTGCAACAAGACTGGTCAGGTATAAAAACATCCGTTTTTTAGTGGTCAGCTACTGCATCAAAAACAGTGCTTCAGTAAAATCAGTTTTTTACAATAAAAATTAATTAATTGTCAATATTTCTGATATTCTACGGAATGGGAACAGATCAAATTAAATTCTGACGAAGGAAAAACTTAGCTTCATCGAAATCATCCTGAGATACTGATGACCAAAGTTGAAAAATTGCTTAGACGGTCAGCTACTACCTCGCTTACCTTAAGGTAAGACAAGAGAAAGGTGATTTAAATTTGGTTTGAGAAATGTATTGGTTATTTGAATTGATTGAAATCCAGTAGCTAGTCCGGCTGTTTGACCGAGCGGCTAGCAACTTGAGTGGCATTTTGTCAATTATTGTGATAGGTGATTGAAATTTGAAATTATGCAGAATGGAATGAGGCGTGTTGGCTGTGACGATTGGCTTCGTTGATTGACTACGTTGATTGAATATGTTGGTTGATTGACTATGTTGGATTAACTACGCTAATTGACTATGCCGTTTGTTTAATAAAATCGAGTAGCTAGTCCAGCCAAGACTGTTGTAAGTTGCCACGGTTCCAGCCGGGTTTTGACTAGCGTACAACATTAGATATTAATATAATTTGGCATTAGGTTTGTGTGAAATAGCTGAGGCTAGGTTAGCATAAAAATTGATTGACAAAAATCATATACAGATTGACTACTGCAAATACCAGCGATGACGCTGCCTGCGAGTCGGTCCTTTAAGCTACAATATTTTCATATGCATTCAGTTTGTAAGGTTGACATCCTGCGTCGTAATTTTATTTATTTTTTAAACGGTCCATCTTGTTTTTTCGTTAGGTTCAGTGCTGTGATATTTTCGATCCCGTTGTCCAATACAAGAATATTCTGTTCTTATGAAGTGACAGAAGACCAACTTGCCGTTAGCGTCAATCAAATACAGTACTGAGAAATAAACTGATCAGATCTACGCTACATGTGTTCCAAACCAAAAAATCTACGTGAAAACACAATTTGGATTAAATATTCTCAAAATCTTATTTCTGCGTACTTTCCCTGATTGACGCTGTTGTTGAGTCAGTCTTCTGACACTTGCATTTCTTAAAATTTGGAGCTCGGTGGCCTGACATGACTGCAGTGCCATCACGGATTTTTGCGGTAGGGACGAGAACAATTCCCACAATCTACTTGTTTTCTTTTTGCAAAAACGCACTGTTGATACTATGAATTCTTATCGGAAGGTTAACGGTAATCTTTTCACCTCCAGCCCAGCATACAAGCAAGTAAATGATGAATTTCCACATTTTCAAATAAGGTGAGAGTGTTTGCAAGATTTACACTTACCAACATTGATTCACGAAAAACTGGATCGCAGTGGTTCAATATATCTGGATAAATTATTTGATCGAAGTAATTCAGGCCAGTGGTTAGCACTATTCAAATAAAACAGAAAAGAAAATTTCATAAAATGTGCGAATAAAGGTGAACGTGGATGTGTACTTTTCCCTGACTGCAGTTAGGTTCTAACACCAAAAAATACTGAGTTATCTGTGCAGGAAAATCAGGGCTTTGAAATTTGGATAGGTGACGCAGATACAGACAAAGTACATACCCACTGAAGGTAAGAAAAACCTTCAGCGGATGACAAAAATACGGAGCCCAAGTCACCGGATACGGAGTCCAAGGCAAGAATAATATAAATTTTCTAATGTTGCATCAGTTCGGCGTAATAATGTTGCTGGACCTGCGTTCTTTAGTATTGAGTCTTGGCACGTGTTGCAACCTAACAAAGCGAATTTGACTTGTGTGCAACATTAAAAAAACCTCCTCGTATAGAACCAGGACTGGCCATATGGGCTAATCGGTCAAATCCCGATGCGTCCTTACTTACAATTCCAATATTTGGCCTACTTTCCCTGAAAGTACGTGAAATTATACCTTTCTGATGACAGCCCACACGACCATGTACGTTTCGTGTACCTCGAGAAACTTCTGTCAGAAAAGTGTAAGTTTTCAGTCTTTTTCGGTTGCAAATTTCCAAAGTATATAAACATACTGAAGGTAATGCAAAACCACAAAGACCCACGGAACCCTACTTTCTGGTGAATGTAATTTTTACAATGTTGGCCAGTAAGTAAATTCACTTTGTTAGGTTGCATCTTTATACTCAACACAAAAAATTGTATGCTGAACAGCACATTTCCACCAACATTAAAACGTCAAATGTCACACAAGCAACATAACAAGTCTTATATTCACCCGAAACTCGGGTTCCGTCAACGAAAAGTATGTAAACACTGAAGGTAATGCAAATCCACAGTTACACACGGATCCAAACTTTCAGGCGAATTTTAGCTCCGTCACATATTGAATTTGTTTTCGTCAAGTTGAATCTAGTGGTGAATTTGGAACGATTAAGCGGCGTTGTGTTACAAACATATAAAATTCGTTTGCGTCAAGTTGTATTTAGTGGAGAATTCGAAGTATTTAGGGCCGTCATGTTGCACAAGTCTAAGTTAGACAACATACGAAAATGAATTCACTGTCAAGTTTTAGTCCCCTATTTAGAGTACCACTTTTGCTTGAAGTGCGTTGGTTCCGTAAAATTTGTGATCCGCTGAGCATTTGCATTACCTTCAGTATGTTTATATATAAAATTTCAACTGCACATATCTCAGTGTGGATGAATTTTAAACCCAATAAGACCCTAATTGCCCAGAAAATACATGCAATTAACTTTCTAATGACACCCCACACGACCCTGTACGGCTCGTGTAACTGGAATAATTTTTGTAAGAAAAGTGCATGTTTTGGGTTTTTGATCACCTCACACTAGCCATACAAGCTTCGAAGAATTTTTTTGAAAGTGTTTTTCACCTTACGCATATTTGGGCAATAAATAAATCAATCAATCAATCAATTGGGTTCTACGGTCGAATACCTTACTGGGCACATATAAAAAATTCCAATCCAAAATGCGTCCGATTTCGGTCTGCTGTTTTTCAGAAGAATCCCTCTCGACTAGTGCAATATAAGAAACTTTTTGTATAGTAGGGCTCACTAGTTGCATTTTGGTATAAAAGCGTGAATTTTTTACCATTGATAAATATGCATTTGGGGATTCCGAAACGATTAGGAGACTTTCAAAAAGTGACCTCTAGCGTTATTTTCCGTTTCCGGTAGTTTTTTCGAATTTTCTTAAAAATCATATTTTGAAACTGAAAGTTAAGTAATTTTTAAAATTGGTTCAAAAAAGTTTGTTTTCTTCGCTATTATCGTTGCACGTTCCAAACTTTTAACGACGAAACAGTTTTTGGATGTTACGCAACAGAGGCAAATAGTTTCAGTTTTCATCGAAGAATTGGAAACCTTTGCATGGCGAATTTTATTCGGTAAATTTTTTTTCGTAAATTTAATGAGACTAGTACTGGGAATGCTAGACATGATCTAAAAACAAAATAAAACCAATTTTTTGATTTTTAAAAAAAGATTAAGGTCCCCAAAATCTGCTAAAATCTGCAAATTTTCCTCCTTCAACGAACTTTGACAGACCCTACAAATTCCGAAAACGCCTCAAACAGCATCAAAATATGGGACCCTAAGCTTTTAAATGATACCAAACACTCTACCTCCGGATCAAGGGATGTATGATTTGTGATGTGAGATATGTGGTGGGACCCAATTTCAAGCAAATTTAAAAATATATGGGAGGTAAGTGGAAAAGGCAAAACAAAAATGATTTTAATTGTTTTGGGTGTGTCAGCTTTTGACAGCTTCCGTTTTCTAATCAATATCCATCTAAAAATGATTTTTGTGGAAACACTTACCGGAAAACTGAAACTAGTTTTAAAATATCATTTTTGAGAAAATTCGGAAAAACTGCTGGAAAAACGGAAAATTCTTTAAATTTTTTTGCACCAAAAAAAACCTTGAAACTTTAGCTTTCGTTTGAGCTCAATATCACTTGTGCAGCTTCGATTGCCGCTACACAGAAATGCATTGAAGTTACCTCTGCATCTAAAACTTCAACCGGATGTAGATGACGCTAGAGGTCACTTTTTCAAAGTCTCCTAATCGTTTTGGAATCACCAAATTCATATTTATTAATGGTAAAAAATTCACGCTTTTATACCAAAATGCACCAAAAAATGTAATTTGTTCAACTAGTGAGCCCTACTAGTAAATTATTTTCGTTAAAATAACTCGACCGGGTTCGTAATATTCAAGGAAAAATCGGAAGAAACTTTCTCGGTGTACGACCATAGTTTATCATAACCATAAACCAATCAGACATTAAGTGAAAATTGTTTCTTAAATTAGCGAAACTTGAAATTTTACTCTTACCACGGATACCAAATATGATCCAAGCGGTTGAAATTACCAAGAAAACCCAGAACCAATACACATCTGTTGTCGACCGACCTGATTTCGGACCTTTAAAATTCGCATCGAACTGGTACTTTTCGCCTACAATTATTTCGCCACGTGAGATAAGAAACTGAACGATAAATTCCATATTTTGTTTTTATATGCACAATGTACTCCGTGTAATTGTTCGATTCATACCGTATTCGTCCTTTGAGTCACCCCCGCAAAAATTCATATTGCGAAAATTGACAACTGTCTCCAACGAAATTCAGTATTTTAGTGAAACAGCCGCAACAGTCGACCTTTGGATGTATTGAGGATCACTCAACAAAGAACGGAAAGGCGAATGCAAAACGATGTTCGACGACTGTTCTGTGTAGGGTACCTTACAGTGCTCAGTAATTGATCCACTAAAGTTAACATGCAAATTAAATCGAGGACGGAATTTGTTCTCTCATTATTCGTTCGTCAAGCGAGTCGCCACCAGTCAGCGGTGAGTTTTGATGCTTTATTTTTTTACTCACAGTTTGAGATTTGTTGTTTCAGTTGTAATCTGCACTTTATCAACTCACAGGGGGTCAGTTCATTCCTATGTTATAGTTTCGCTGCTTATGTTTCTAATCCTCGCGATCGTCGACCTTTTCATTAAAGAAATATTTTACTGCTCCAGTGGTGGACAAACCTAGTACCATCTACATATACTAGAAGCGAGACTAATAGGAATTCGAATGCCCGTTCTCCCAACAATGATTTTGCTTGCCGGTAAATAAACACACGAAAACGAGATTTTTAGCGCGAGTTATGTAATGGATTTGACATGCTGAGCTGAAGGCGTCGAAAGAAGTGCTTGAAACATGAAAAGTACGGTTTTCGACACATGTAACATACAAATGCGAAGTGTTTTACAGCTGGCCCACTCACACAAACAAGGCAATAAGTCTTTCCTAAAAACTGGATGGTTCATCAACAACGTTAAAACGTTACAATATGCTGCAGTTCACGATTAGTTACCCTATACTACTGCGAATGCGCCCTTGAAGCAAAATAAACGGTTAAGAGGCAATAACAAACCTTATGTGCAAAGGATGCAGCGGGGTATCATAATATTGGTAAAATTATTGCATTCAATCAACGCACTTCAAGCATGAGTGGTACTCTAAATAGGGTACTGAAACAGGACAGTGTATCGAAGAAATTTTAGCACTGTAAAAAAATTCGTGCAATTTTTTCATACAAAATAGTACTCTATTTGACAGCTAACTTTAATGGCACTTTTGCTTGAAGTGCGTTAATTCAATTCAAGCATGAGTTAGGGCATTGACACTGGACAGTGTATCAAATAAATTTTGCCACTGAAAACAAAAAAAAAATAAAGTTTTTCATACAAAATAGTACTCTATTTGGCAGGTAACATTCGAAGCACTTTTGCTTGAAGTGCGTTGATTCAACAGTTCACAAACACAGAATGTAAAAAGCATTTTGTCGGTTGACCGAGGTATTATGAATTGACTTGAGTCTCGCTGCTTTGTCGAAGTATAACATGATGCATATAGGTGATTGTGCTTGTAATCTCTAGAGGCAGACGTTCTCCTATGAGAAATGTATAACTGCCAATATACATGCACACATCGCGATGTCGCCGATGCGATACAAAAAATGCTTAGTCTACGAAAAGATTCAACTGAATGGGTGGATTTTATGCATTTGGTGTGGTGTGGTTATTTGTTCATTCATTTCCGACTTTAATATTTGAAATCCCAACAAAAACCTCTAAAGAGAAAAATGTGGCGCTAGCTCTGTGCAACTTCTGAAATGAATG
Organism: Bradysia coprophila; assembly: GCF_014529535.1. Lineage (NCBI taxonomy): Eukaryota > Metazoa > Arthropoda > Insecta > Diptera > Sciaridae > Bradysia > Bradysia coprophila. The sequence goes on along the minus strand of NW_023503496.1, from coordinate 3,657,163 downwards.
TTATCGCTGGAGGTGTTGCTTTCAGCTCTATGCGCACATAGTTGGCTTCATGTAGAAAATTATTTTAAAAAAATTAGCGACACACAATTGGCAGAACTCGTTTTGGAAGTTTTATGTCGAAATTTAAATTTTACGAAAATCTAAAATTTTACGAAAATCTAAAATTTTACGAAAATCTAAAATTTAAAGAAATTTGACCAAAAAAAAACGAAAAATTGTCGAAATTTGACCAGAATCATTTGACGAAAATTTCATTAAAAATAGAAAATCTGATGAAAAACGAAAATTTGACGAAAATTGAAAATTTGATATTTTTATCCATATCCTTCATGTTAAATCCTGAATGAACGCAATTGAGTTAGTGACAACACGTTGACGTCGCCTCTCGTTCCGTTGTAAAACATGTGTCTCTCCCTAAAAAAAATCAATTAAACTGAACATGTTTCAACGTTGTGTGTGATCTATGTTGCAATTGCGATTTAACTTACAGCTACGTTTCAACGAAATGAAACCCACTTTAACTGGAAATTGTTTTGTATTATTTCATTATAGTAGCACAGCGCTGCTCCTAGTATGAACACTGAATTGACAAGTGTCAAATTTGGGGGCTTATATGTTTTAAGTCATAATAGAGGTTTTTCGGTGTCAAACAGAGTAGTTGCCACTTACATTATATAGACAGTAGTCGCAGTGAGATGCGAAGGATTTTCATTTAACTTTAACTTTATTAAACAATTTATGTTTAGTTACAGTTTAGATTATTTGTTAAAACAATACACATTTCAATGATCAGATTTTCAGTGACGTTTGTGCGCATTTTTCAAATATATCTTGGCTCTCTTCGCATTTTGAGAGTATAAAATCTTACAAAATAATGGCCCTGCCACAGCATATTACAAAAATGCAATATTTCCTAAAGTCAACAATTTAGCCATGTGTACGTGTACCCGCCTTCGTAAGTGTCTTAACCTGTTTTTTCAGAACCTTGATATTTCCCAAGGGCGGATGTAATGTAATTGATATTCCTTGATATTTCCATACATTTTGACAGAAAATTCAAGATATTGGCAAAAATTTGAAATCAAATATGAGCAAGTCGTACCAACTGTTACATGTCAAAGTGTAAACCAATAAAACATTCTGAAATAAATGAATATTGCAATTGGAATTGTTTTTAGCAAGAATTACCAAAGATATTCGAAAAAATATTTTGGTTCTTTAACGGATAATTTTGTTTAATCAATTCAACATGAAGTGAAGGTAGGTTATCGAAATTACACTCACACAACGGCAAATCTCGTGTAAACCAAGGTAAATATAGTGAGGAGGTAATGCCATATATAACCGAATCAGATGTGCGGTGGCACGAAAGTTCGATACAAACGCCATCTCATCCCTTCGTTGAAAGCAAAAAATCGAATAGAAAGTCGGGCCATCTGTTGTGAGGTAGTGAAAATATTTTTGTGAAATACAAGTAAATCGTAGTCAACCATTTAAAAAAAGATGTCATTGACATCGAACTTATGTGCTAGGCCGCACGTCTGAATGGCATTACCTCCTCACTATATTTACCTTGGTGTAAACTAGCTGTCAATAATTCAATAATATTACAAATATGATGTATACGTCTGTGTATTCTTGTGGCAGGGCGATTAATAACCCTTTTTTCGATTTTTTTTTGGCGTTTTTTCATATTTTGGTGAGTTTTCGAATTTCGGCTATTTATTTTGGTTTTTTTTTTAATTTACTATGCTACGCTGACACTGAAATCTATTTTAAAGGCGTAGCAGAAACAATGGAATTGTTGACTAATGTTATACAATATGGCACTTCCGCTTGGCGCATAAGAAAAGTACAAAAGTACAAGACATCGAAATATACCGAGAGTTAGTAAAAGAGAAATAGCTTCATATTTGCTGATGATAAATGGTTAAAGCGTGCATCGCACTACACTACGTTTATTCGCCGTTTTCAAAATAACAATGAAAACTGTTCTCTCTTTCCATATTTCGCACTACACTCCGTTTACTCACCGTTTAAGGTGGCCTCAGAGTTATCGTTTAGCGTTCGTGTTCATGACAGGTGACAGTTCAACTAATAGAGTATTATGATGAAAGAGAAAAAAACATTTTGACAAGTACCCCAAGACAGGTTATAATAAAATGGTCTTCGGTTTTATCGCTCTGATCATAACACTCTATAGGTTTCTTCCATCGTTCGGTAAAAACGAATTTTGACAGGCCGGAAACAACCGACCGTCATCCACAGAAGCAAACACAGCCGCAACTTAAACAAATTTGTTCGTTAAAACTTCAAAGTGAGGTTGTGTTGGCTTCTCTGTGGATGACCATTGACATTTTGATCGGCCTTGGAAGAAACCTATAGGTCTAACATGTTTTGAATTTTTTTAAATGTCATCTGTCATGTAACCAGAAACAAAACGGAGTGAAGACAGAGACAAAGCGGATGACTGTGAACTGAAATTTACGCTATAACAATGGAAAGAGAGAACAAATTTCATTGTTACCGTTGATCTCAACTAGTATCTAGCATATTTGTGTTTTTTTCTAATTTAAACTGATCTCATCATAAGAATGCAATTTTGGTGGGTTTTGTTTGTTTCTTTCGTTTTATTTGTTCCACACGTATTCCACCACATAGAAGTAGCGTTTGCCTTTACGCTTCTTCAATTCCACACGTACGTGTGAGTGAAACGACACTCTTTTCGCTTCTTTTGTTGACAACATGTGGAACGCTGTGGAACAATTAAAATTGTAGAATGGTAACCAATTGCAAACTTAAATTGAGTTGAGTTTACTACAAGTTCCACATCAGTGTGGAATGCGTTTACATTTCAGACAGCACTGCTACAATTTTTGACATTTGCTTTAACTAATCCTTTGGTGATGATGTTTTCAGTTATTGTTTCAAAACGAATTTTATGATTTTACGTAAAAAAAAGTTTTCAAAATTCTTAAATTCTCTTGCAGTCAATATAATTTCGGTTGTTGTAGTCGAATTAGCTCATGGAAAAGCCATTCTATGGTACGCAACAGTAGTAAATTCATTGACAAAATCATATTTATATTTGTTGGACATCTATATATACCTATATACAGCTATATTGAGCTATATACAGGCATATAGAGCTATATAATATCATATTTATCTGTGAAATGTTTATTTATAGTGAAATATAGTTAAATATAGCGGTATATAGCTGTTTAAATAGGAATTTATGAAAGATGACTTCGTACGGGGCTGTCTATATTGCCTCCGGCAATTTATTTGTATATGATAACAAGGCAAAGAGTGGATAATGCAAGTGATTTTAAAGGGCGAATAGCTTTTCAGTAGAGAAGAAAATGAAGTAAGAGAAATGACTGATAATGTGGAACTACATTAAAGGCTTTTGATACGAATAGGTGTTTCATACGGGTCGGCGTTAGCTATGTTTATTTTCAAACATGAGCAAGGTGCCTGCTCATTTTCACTGCACATACGTTGAGGTTAGGGTTCTCTGTAGATGATTTCTGACATTTCGAATAACCTTTGACTTGATCTATAGGACTTCAGATTCTTCGACGATGGTGTCTAAAGTTTGTTCTATTTTGTTTAGCGAATTCACAGGTACCTTTTTCATAATTCAGAGTAATGAGAATTGTATTTTGGCGAATTTTTTCTTTGGCAAATATTTTCACCAGTTCGGCAGTGAAAAATCTAAAACAAAATCTGATCTGAAACAAAAACCGAAACCATCAACAGATTGGCCATAACGAATGTCAAATGTCAATAAACGCAGCAGTGCTGTCCGAAATATAAACGCGTTCCACGTTGTATGTGGAACTTGTAGTAAACTAGGAATAACACAAATATGCTAGTTAATAGTTGAGATCAACGGTAATTTAAAAACGGCGACCAAAACAGAGTGACTGCGAATCGGCCCTTAAGTTTCCATTCCACTCAACAAAAAGTACTCAGTGAGAGAGCCGTGAGAGAGGGAGCTGTCAAATAAACAAAGAAAAAATGGAAAAAAATTCAATTTTGTCTCTCACACGGAGTACTTTCTTGGTAAGAGGAAACTAAGCATTTAATATGATTTTGTCTTATTCTCTGTCATTATGTTGTGTCATTGTGTATTTCCTCAGATTTACACTGGTTCTGGAGGAGGAGGAGCTATTTCGGCATTTTTGTGAAGTAATTTCATCAGTTCAGGCGACATATGGTATGGCTTTTCTTCAGTTCCATCATTACGCTCACGGTCTTCCACTGAAATTCAATAGCAAAAAATAAAATTCAAATTCAAAAAAAAGACTTGAACTCCACTTTGTTGGACTTACGGTAACACAAGAACATTGTGTCCACTGCCATTATGTATACACCAAAGAACGTGTTGCCAATAATAAGCGAGCTATAAACAGATATCGCAATTGCAACATAAAACAGAAAATTATCCATCGGTCGATTGACATCGTCCTTCGGCAGTAACATATAGGTTAGTACGCCCGTTCCAACAGCGATGAACAGATTGAAAAGGCTAAATAGTAATTTGGTGATTCGGTTCGTCACGAAAACGCTGTGAAGGTTGCGCATCAGTAAATTGGACGCGTCTCGCATACTTTTACAGAATGGATCCCCATGAATCGCCACCATGATAAAGGAATTTTTACTCAAAAATTGCAACAGTCGTTGAACGATTTCGCTGATACGGCAGCACAAATTGAACATTCGCATGCAACGATTGTCCATTAATGTTTTGATCAAGTAACAAATTACCTGGCCGATTGCGAGTATCATCGAACCGAGAGCAATTGAGCCTAGATGATAGCTATACACGCAGTGCAAAAGAAAAACATATTTTCATTCTTAAAACTCGGATGTCAGAGAGATGATAATTTGGGGACTGGGACGTCGCTTCGACAGAGAGATGATAATTTGGCGACTGGTAGAAGTGACTTGTTTGAATTCTACAAAAAACGAGCCATCAGAACAGTCGGAGCGTTTGCTGCGACTGAGCCCCGTACAAACCCGTATATCTATTGCGTACGTGACCCTAGTGCGTCTGTCACCCTACTTTGACCGTAAGCCTATGCGCCGGTTAAAGTAGTTAAAGTAAAATTATTATGTAATGTGTACATCTTAGAAATTGCGCATAGCACAATTACGAAGCCCCGTACGACGTTCCTTTCAAATAAAACAAAAATTTCAAATAGCCCTAAAATTTTAATTTATTGAGTATAAATACACATAGGGCCTAGTATCGGCCTCAGTCCGAGGACCCAAATTTAATTTTTTTTCAACTACATTCTATTCGGCCTTTGATTACCTTCCAAATGAAACAAAAAATACGAAAAACGGATGAAATTTGCTCGAGTTATATGTAAAATACACATGGGGCCCTAGTAGCGGCCTTAGTCCGAGGACCCAAATTTAATTTTTTTTCAACAACATTCTATTCGGCCTTTGATTACCTTCCAAATGAAACAAAAATTACGAAAAACGGATGAAATTTGCTCGAGTTATATGTAAAATACACATAGGGCCCTAGTAGCGGCCTTAGTCCAAGGACCCAAATTTAATTTTTTTTTAAACAAAATTCTATTCGGTGTTCGATTATCTTTCAAATGAAACAAAAATTACGAAAAACGGATGAAATTTGCTCGAGTTGTATGTAAAATACGCATAGGGCCCTAGTAGCGGCCTTAGTCCGAGGACCCAAATTTAATTTTTTTTCAACAACATTCTATTCGGCCTTTGATTACCTTCCAAATGAAACAAAAATTACGAAAAACGGATGAAATTTGCTCGAGTTATATGTAAAATACACATAGGGCCCTAGTAGCGGCCTTAGTCCAAGGACCCAAATTTAATTTTTTTTCAACAACATTCTATTCGGCCTTTGATTACCTTTCAAATGAAACAAAAATTACGAAAAACGGATGAAATTTGCTCGAGTTATATGTAAAATACACATAGGGCCCTAGTAGCGGCCTTAGTCCAAGGACCCAAATTTAATTTTTTTTCAACAACATTCTATTCGGCCTTTGATTACCTTTCAAATGAAACAAAAATTACGAAAAACGGATGAAATTTGCTCGAGTTATATAATCACTTAGGTGGCCCTAACTCACGAAGGGCCGACCCGAATATGCCCATCTTCGAACTTCGCCTCACTATTTTGACTATCTTTCAGGGAAAAAAAAAATTTTGAAATCGGATTTGATTTACTCAAGATATCGACGTGACGGACAGACGGACAGACGGACAGACGGACAGACGGCCCAAATTTTTATTGCGGATTCGTCATCTATAAACATAGGCAAACACTTTGCCCTTACCGTCTGCTTCGAATTCCATCAATTACACACGGCATCGTAATCCTATAAGCCCCTTCGTACTTCGTACGGGGCTAAAAATCAGAGAAATGATAAATTGGTACGCCTGTTGCGAAATAGAAGAAACATTGGAATGACAGTTGGCTTCTATGGGAGTGAATGTGAAAGAATTTATATGTTACTCTCTCTCACATTCTCTCCCATAGAAGCTAACTGTCATTCCAATGTTTCTTCTATCTCGCCATAGGCGTTCCAACTTATCATTTCAATGAAAAAAATTCGAAGCGACGTCACAGTCGTCAAATCTTTATCTATCTGCTGAAGCGACGTCCCAGTCGCTAAATTATCATCTAAACATGTCAATGGTGCGAAGCGGGCGAAGTGTCTTCAGGCTCTCTTTTATGAATCAAAAATTGAGTAGGGTAAAAGCACTAGTATTCGGCAATGCTCTAAATCCGGCGATTCTTTTTTGTTCTCTTGTTTAACCAATCAATTGCCTGATTTTGAATGACTGGTGCTTGTACCCTAACAAATATATGAAATAGGACCTACTGAGTTGTGTTACGTATAGCTGCAGTTAATGTGAAGTATGGAAGTTTGTCCTTGTCTAGTGTCCAATACCAAGTTGAGTATGTGTGAGCCAGTACCATTGTTTGAAATCCTTCAATAAACCAGCAGATCCAAAGGAATCCGAAAAAGTTCACCATCTTTCAATAAAAAAGTAAAAATTTTAAAGCTACAGCCCTGCAGAGAAATGACAATTATGGCGACGAAGACGTCGCCGTAATTATAATCTCCCTGCTACGCTTCCACTCTATAGAGTGGCAAAATTCATTGCGTACGTCCATGACGAGTTCAATCCTACTGTTATCATCTGAACTAACAAGTGCGATGTTGACCAAGACACTTGCAAACAGAGCGAAGAAGGCGAAGTGGAAAAGACTTGGTATGATCGGCAAGAATATGGTAGAGTAGGACGATGCCACCGCTCTGAAAATGGTAATAAATGGAAGTGGCCGCCATGTTGTCAGATTTCAAATCGACTTACTTGCTTCCTTCTTTGATCAGTGCTATTGCAACAAAAACATGCTGCCGTTGGCAGTAAATGTAGCTAACAATCACAGCTGTAATTATCATAAATATAATACCAATGACAAGTCCAGTATAATTATCATTGACGGAAGTGCTGTAGTGCATAAAACCGAGAATTGAAACTGAAATTGATAGAAAAATTCTCAATTCGTTTCGTTATACAGTCGGCGACTTTGAATTAAGTGACGCATTTTCTTTCAACTGTTTGCCAGCTGCTTCACTCATACAAATCAAAGTGTGCAGCGTAAGCACTTTTGTTTGTTAAATTGGATCGGCTGAAAAACAGTTAAAACAAAATGTGTAACTTATTTTAACGTCACCGACTGTAACAAAAGCTTTTCACAAAATAATTACCGCAAGCGAATAGAGCGACGATAACAAATATTGAAAACCAGACGGCTGGTGTTGCAATCCAACGAATCGCATAACAAAAAATCAGGCAGATCACCGCTGCAATAAGTATTGGTCCCAAGTAACACCATAACGTTTCTTTCAAGTAGGTCGCGTCGTATTCGCGCTTCAGAATTTAAATTTTGGGTGAATCAGTTGATGAACAAATGAATAGGTCTGTTCCAAGGTTATTTCAGCTCTCAAAGAGTCATTCATAGAGACATAACCAAACAATTATTGTCAACGAAATGTTTGCAAAACCGTGGAGGTTATGGCTCTGTGAATGCTCTCGTTAGTTTTCGGCTTGTCAAAAATTGTTTTCACAGTACGATGGAACAGACCTGTTTAAAAATTATTAACGCACTCTGATATGAGAATATCGTGAATAGCCCATATACCACGTTGCGTTTGATTCCACTTTTGAAATTTCAGCGGGCGTATACGGTGTGAGTTAAGACAGTTTCAGTCTCTTCTTGCTACACGAGAAAAGTATCAAACGTTTTTAAGATCTGCAGATTTTGTTGTAGTGTCGGTTGTGGAAAGAATGACGCAAGTCAACTACTTATGACAACAGTAATAAAATCCGCGAAGTGACACTCACAGCTTGAGCATGCAAAAAAATTAGGTTTACAACCAATGCCAATGGGAAAAAAAATCAAAAATTTGCTTTTCACTAGATTTTTATAACATTCAAATAAAAATTAGGACTTGCGTCACGACGCCTTAGTAAGGTGGCGCCATGCATGACTTTTATACAAAATTATTTTAGTGTGGACTTGCATCATAGCGAGTTAGTAGCATGGCGCCAAGACAGTTGGATTAGAGTATAGTATATAAACACTGAAGGTAATACAAACCTTCAGAGGATCACAAAGAAGACATAGCCCAAGTTTAGGGTGAGCGTAAGATTTTTTATGTTGCATCCGTGACGTTCGGCATAATAATGTTGTTGCAACAGCGTTGTCTCGTATTCAGTCTTGTCATGTGTTGCAACCTAACAAAACGAATGTGACTAGCGTACAACATTAGTTGCTAATATAATTTGGCATTAGGTTTGTGTGAAATAGCTGAGGCTAAGTTAGCATAGATAGTTAGCGATGATTGATTGTCAATTTATATATAGATGGTGGGAATTGCTCCTTTTGAGCTACAATATTTTCATATGCATTCAGTTTGTAAGGTTGGTATGAGAAGAGCGGCCGTTTTTTTTCGTTAGGTTAAGTTCTGTGATATTTTTGATCACGTTGTTCAAGATTCTGTTCTTATGTAGTGACAGAAGACCGACCTGCCGTCAGAGTCAATCAGTGACAGTACTGAGAAATACACTGCTCAGATCTACACTCAACGTGTTCCAAACCCAAAAATCTACGTGAAAACACTATTTGGATTAAATAATCTAAAAATCTTATTTCTGAGTACTTTCACTGATTGACGCTGTTGTTGGGTCAGTCTTCTGACACTTGATTTTCATGGACAACTTGATCGAAAATATGACAATGTGAGGAGAACAATTCCCACAATCTACTTGTTTTCTCTTTGTAAAAACGCAGTGAATTCTTATCGGAGGGTTAACATTAATCTTGTTATCTCTCTGCTGATCTCAGCACAGCATATATAAACAAGTAAATGGTAAATTTCCACATATTCAAATATGGTGAGAGTGTTTGCAAGGCATATGTCCAACGATTTACACTTACCAACATATTTGGATCGATGTTGTTCAGGCCAGTGGCGAGCACTATTCAAATAAAACAGAAAAGAAAATCTGATAACAAATTTGCGAATAAAGCTGAACGTGGATGTGTACCTTTACCGTGACTGCAGTCAGGGTCGAACATAAAAAATTCTGACATATTATGTGTGCAGGATAATCAGGGCTTTGAAATTTGGAGAGGTGACGCAAATACAGACAAAGTCAGGGCCGGACTGGCTCCCAAAAGGCGCACTTGTGCGATGAGCCAAAAGGCGCAAGAAACGGCAAGAAACGAAAACTTATTATTTAGAAAGAATGTAAGCATATGCTTCCTTTCAGCTGCACAAATACTATATATTATTTCGGATACAGTTTGTTATGCTACAGTTGAAATTGTTGAAAGTACTAAATTGTATACTAGGCGAGCAGAGCGAGCGATTTTTTTTTAATGAACCGTTCAAAGCTGAAATTTTATTGAAAACTTGCTTTGAAGTACAATTAAATTATTAGAAAAATTTTTAGTATTCCTGTGAAGAATCGCCAATATCAAATCACAAAAAAAAAAATTGCCAAGAAAAATCGACAAAGTGTAAGGAAACGCCAGAAAAGAGAATAAACGCTAAGAAATGTGAAAAAAGCTACGAATGGAAAATTTGTCTTTCTAGCGTTTCTTCACACTTTGACGATTTTTTCTGGTGATGTAACAAATAAATAAAAAATGGTCAATCGACAAGAGGAATCACCAAACGCAAAAAAAAATCGTCGAGTTGTGAAAAAATACCAAAATGATTTTTTTTATCTTCACGTTTCTTCTCACTTTAGCATATTTTATTCATTTACAAAACGTAAGCGTTTAGTGCGATCCTAGCAATTTTATCCTTCTACGAAATGTAATATAAAGGCACATCGTGCAGGACTTATTATTGGGAATTTCAGTTCTCAAAATTCTAAAAATTCTTAAAAAATTCTAAAAATTCTCAAAATTGTTTAAAATTCTTAAAAAATTCTTAAAAATTCTTAAAATTTCTTAAAAAATTCTCAAAAAATTCTAAAAAAATTCTTCGAAAATTTTTTGCATTTAATATGATTAAATTTTTCGTCTACTTCCTTGACTGAAAGTCAGGATTTTATGACAGATATTTTGAAAAATTTCTACATTGGCATAAAACGTTAAATACGGAAAACGTCCGTACTCTTGTTGCCGCGATAACTCAAGTAATTCTTTATCGATTTTCAAAATTTTGGGCTCATTCGATGGAGAATGAAAATCATGAGGTTCAGTTCGTAGATTAGCAATATTGAAGTAGTGAGATGGGAGTAATTCTATACACAACTTCTTTTCTTTTTATTACCACGACATTTTTTCGTTGGTTGGTAGACTAGTCATTAAGTTCTAGAAATTGGGTTTGTATAAGGACAATTTTCGTTAAAAGAAAAAAAATTATAGAAGAAAGCTACTTTTTACTAAGAAAAACACACATAAAATACACATGAAATCACTGAAAGACGAATAGAGAGAGATTTAGTTTTATGATACGAATTGTTAGCCATATTGTTTATAGAGATATGGGCTTAGGTGGTCTGTGGTGGAGGAAAATAGTCTTATAACTTCACTCGGTCTTAGTTCAGAAAAGTGAGTTTTGAAAGTAAGTTTAAGCATGGATTTACATGACATTAAAATGTTTTCTGGTGGTTCCGACCAGTGGGTGGCTAAGTTCGAAGAAGTTAATTTTTGCGTGAAATTATATTCTTAAAAGAATTTTTTCCATGCTTATAGGACATATGAAAGGTAATATTTGAACGAGTGTAAATATTGCGGCCAGAGCGAAGCGAGGGCCGTAATTTAGAAAAGTTTAATTAATTCAAGAGGTAGGCAAGAGATAGTAGACTCATATTTATTGGGTGTAAAACATCGCTCGCTGAACCTTCAACTCACAGCTCTTTTTGTTTCTTCAGAAAATTAAATTAATTTTGAGTTTTCTAAACAGTCAGTGAAAATAAAAGAGATTCACAATTAATGATGTAGCAAACAGACCATTCTTGAAAACACCAGCTTATTTAAAAATGGTAAGGGACTGCAATTATTGGAAAATTTAGTCAGTCAAGCGGCCTGACCCACCTAAGAGGTAGGGCCTAGTTTCAAACTCAAAATGGTCTTAACATTAACAATGGTTTTTTGTCGCTTTGAAAATTGGTCGTTCCTCACGTTTTTTGGCGTTTCTTCACAATTTGTCGATTTTTCTTGGCGTTTCTTCACGCATTGCCGATTTTTCTTGTGATTTAACAAGTTAACAAAAAACAATGAAACGCCAAGAAAAATCGCCAAAGTGTGATGAAACGCCAAAGTCTGAAGTAAATTCTGAAGAATTTTTTTTTTTGCGATTTGACTTTGGCGATTCTTTTTGACTGTTTTTTAGGCATAGGTAAATCATAATCATGTGAAAATCGACCAAATGGAATTTTTCGTTTAAAATCCCAAAGTTTCTAACTTATTAACGTCGTAAGATTATTTCCTTGACTGTGAGTCAGGGAAAATGTTGGTCACAAATTGTTCACTATTCCTTGGAGCGAAGCGTCTGTTGCAAGGAAAGATAGTTTGTGTTTCCGTTTCGTTGGACATTGCGTTCCTGTTCGATAAATCTGACGTTCCCTAATACATGCATGTATGATCAAAAACCTTAAATGCAAGAAAATGTTTGTCAGAATTTAGCAATTCTTTGATAACACGACGGAGATTTAAATTTCCGATGTGAAGTTCGAAGATGGGCTATGACGGACTTGTGACTCGGAGTTATTCCCGACAGAAAATTTGCCTCGTCCTTGATACCTTGAGTAATTCTCAACATATTTCCAACTTTGTTATTCGACGAGGAAAACATCTGAGTAGTAATCTAGGAATTATTCCTAAAAAATTTCTCGAAATGATTTCTTGGTGTTTCTTTGTATGGAATAAAAACGGATTGTTCTGTTCAATGGGTTTCATTTTCAATTAAGGTAACCAAAATCGAAATTCAGACAGTCAGTCAAAGAATCTGACCCATCCAAAAAGTCCTACTTCTTGTTGAAATTAACAGTTCAAAATTTTTGGAACCAAATTTTATCATAATGATCAGAGAAGACTCTAAGCGAAGTAAAGAGTTTGTGCTGAAGAATGAACTTCTTATTATTTTTAGTAGTAGTAATATAGGTCTTTTCATCTGGAAGATTATATAATTATATTAAAAATATATTTTTTTACCAAAAGTAATAGAGTAATTACCTCTATCAAAAAATTGTTGATTGATAAAATTCCTGAGGTTCGTTAGATTGAAATTGTAATCACATCGAAATTTTTATTTCCAACAAATATAGCTTGAGTAACTATAAATTACTAACGTTCAACAACTCGCAGATCGTATAATTGAACTAGGAGAATCAAAAGAAATTGATTACAAGCTTAACTTCAGATCACTTCAGTTGCCGAAACTATTGTCAGAACTTGTGTGCAACCTCTATCGTGTGCAACCGCAGCTAATTTTTGTGCAACTACACGTTCTGTCAAAAATTAGGCTTGTTCAAAATCAAGTAGACGAAGTATTTACACGCTTAAATTAGCCCCTACGACGCAAGCACCTAAAGAAAACTCATTTATTGCACCTGAAATCGAAGGTGAAACTGTATTCCGTTGAAGGTTTAAGAACTATTTTCATTAGCGCCGAAGGCGAAAATTTTCGCGTTTTTGAACGAAAAAATATAAAAATTACAATTAGCGCCTTTTACAATTCATAATATGATAATCTAGACAGGCGATACAATAGTACATTTTATTTTTGAAAAGGCGCAAAATCCAAAAAGCGCACTTGTGCTTTGCCTAGTTGCCATATATGGCCAGTCCGGGCCTGGACAAAGTACATACCCACTGAAGGTAACACAAACCTTCAACGGATCACAAAAAATACGGAGCCCAAGTCTAGAATAATATAAAATTTCTAATGTTGCATCCGTGACGTTTGGCGTAATACTGTTGTTGAACCTGCGCTGTTTAGTATTGAGTCTTGGCATGTGTGTTGCAACCTAACAAAGCGAATTTGACTTTTTTGCAACATTTAAAAACCTCCTCATATAGAACATTGGGTGGCACCTTAGACTAAACAGTTATAGACTGGCCTTTCATACAAAAATTTTGTTTGAGCACTAAAGCAAAAGCAAGGGCCCTCTCAATAGAACAAACTGACAAATTAAAATGAAAAATCATACATTTGAATGTGTGTGTGACAGCTCCGTGTACAGACAGTACTCGGGACTCTTAATGTCAAAAGTAAAGGGACTCATAATGTCAAAAGCAAAGCAAAGTTGACGTTTTCGTGTTAGTGGTGTGTGTGATATAATTTTTCAATGAATTTCGGTCATAATTCCTCTAGGTAGTCTACCTCTATGAGCAAAAGTAAATACAAAATGCTTAATAGTGTCAGTGAGTACCATAAATTTATCGTATACTCGAAAATCGGCGAAAATCGTTTGGATTTTTTTACAAATTTTGTTTGACGTTCGAAAGACTTATGAATGTGTTGGTGTATTTTGCGTAATATCGGTTTACTTTAGCTTCAGTTACGTCAATGTATTGCCAGTCTATACCTATTTCGTCTAAGGGTGGCACATTAAACTTGGCAATACCATGATGTTATCCTGGTGGAACTATTTCCCAATAACCAGCACTGACCCTGTGGGCTAATCGGTCAGATCCCGATGCGCAGTTACCTTAATTAAAAATCCAATATTCGGCTTTTTCGTATCATCTGTTTTCGGTAAGCACTTCAGTAATAAGCGAAGCCCACCCTGCGCCACACCTATCACTGTCATCAGCCTCCAAATATTTCTATATTTATGATAGGGGTAGTGCTAAGCGTAAAAGAGCCTTTGTATTCTAAATGTCTTATTTCCCACTTAAGTTCAAGACTTCGCCGCCAATTGTAAAGAAATTGGTCTCAGTATCAGTTCACAGTTCGTGAAAAATGTTTGAAAAATTGCCCATGCAATGACTGAGAAATGTTCACATAAAATTAATGGGCAAACATTCTTAAAGTTGATGTAAACCAGGGACGCCGACTTGTGTTTGGGAGTAGTGGTGCTCATACAACAAGCGAATCTGGAAGTAGTGGTGCTCTTTCAAGTAAAACTGGAAAGATGTAGTGGTGCTCATCATTCGAGTAGTGGTGCCCGAGCCTCGCTTGTCCTTAGAAGTCAGCGCCCCTGATGTAAACCCGATGTAAACGATTATTTTTCAGGCATTGTGCACGATCTCACGCACTGTGTACTAGCCTATTGGCACTTGAAGTAGAAGTAGGCGACACCTTCAGATTAAAATATAAATTGTGGAACAACAAAAGAAAATTTGAAACGCAAAGATTTACATTTACTGTCAAAATGTATGAACAAATGGAGTTTTTGTTATGTAAACATCAAACGAATCAAACTCTACACAACCAAAATCTTCCATACACTTTGCGTTCCTTTGCTAAAGCGACCTCCGCAGTGCATCTCAAGTTACAGTACTTTGAAACGTAAACTCAGATTAGTTTCGTTGGGTTTTATTTAACACAAACTTTAATGTCAAAAAAGAGCTGCCTTTTGAGTACGAAGTTGAAAATCCTGTGTAAAAATGAGAACGAATACTAGGCGACGGTTCAAAATATCTCGTTCAAATGACACTATTTTTAACGTGGACGACGTTTCAAACGGCCTTGAAGATGATCTATACAATGTCAACGAAACGGTACGCACGCTTTCAGGCTGACCTAATTTCAAGAAAATATAAAATTTCTCTCTTTTTTCTTATTCCTCTCATTTCGCTATACTTTCGTTATGGAGAAATGTAGAAAAAGAGATTGGTAACACGGCGCCACTTCGTCGGTGTAGGACTTTTGTTTGGAAATATTCATTAATCAAGCTAAAATCAAGTGTTTTTCAGTGTACCGGTTTGTCAATGAAAATGAGATTAAAGTCAATTTGTTGGGTGAAGGACCTAACATGTCACGAATATAAATTCGTCCGTTGAAGAAGCATCTGAAACGGAGAAGCGAAATTGTAAATTCCATTGCACGAAATAAGTATAATTCGATGAGTTCAATACAAGAAATCTATTGATTTTGTAAATTATTTTCGTTAAAATAACTCGACCTAAACTCCGCTCTTGATGCCGGTCGATATGAATTTTTTTCTGAGTTAGTAGTATTAAGTATGGTTTCCACTCAACAAAAAGTACTCCATGATAGGAGCCGTGAGAGATCGAGCTGTCAAGTAAAAACAAAGCAAAAATTAAAAAAAAAACATTTTTGTCTCTCACAAGGGGTACTGTTTTGGTAAGTGGAAATCAAGCCTTAAAAAAGGAAACATTCTCGATGTACGACAATAGTCGGATATTCAGTCAAAATTGGATCTTAAATTAGCGAATCTTGAATCTTTACTCTTACCACAGATACAAAATATGATCCAAGCGGTTGAAAACACCAAGAAAACCCATAACCATTTTACATCTGTTGCCAACCGGCTTGTCTTGGGACCTTTAAAATTCGCATCGAACTCGTACTTTTCGCCTAGATTCATTACGCCACATGAGCCAAGAAAATGTTTGAATTTAACGATTTGATTTTACATTCACAATTCACCCAATAACTGTTTGGACACATACCGTATTCACCGTTTATTGAAAATAACTTTTTGTCACCACCCCCGAAGCAAGCCATATTGCGAAAAAAAATCGACAACTTTCTCCAACGAGATACAGAATTTGAGTGAAACAGCCTCAATAATTGATCTGCTTTGTTAATATATGGGAGATTGTCTAAGAAAGAACTGAGAGACAAATTCACAACGACGAAGTTCGGCGACTGTTTTGTGTAGGGTAACTTACAGTGCTCAGTAATCGATCCACTAAAATTTGTACACAATTTAAACCTCATCTGTCCAGCTGTAATAACATCAATCATCTACCTTAACAGCCCAAAAAGGTTTTGGAGCCAGTTCATTACGATAATAATAGTTTCGCTCAAGTTTCTTCTCATATGTGAAGTGAATACAGGGGACTTCATACATGAATTTGCGTCAGCTGTTTCTCAACTGGTCCATCCAAGCAACCAACACAACAAATCTTTCTTAAATATTGGATAGTTCAATAACAAAGAACATTGCAACCGCAGCACAGTTCACGGTTAGCTACCCTATAATATTGCGAATACAATGGAGAAGCAACATTAACGGATAAGATGAAACAACAAACCTTACGGGCAAGGCAAAGGATGATGTGGGGTGTCATAATATTGGGCGAATCATTGAATAGAATTATTCACCATCACAAACCGTGAAGAAGATAGCGTCTGGTTGACGAATGTATCTCAATTCTTAATGATTCGATGTGAGAGAGCAGGGCAGAGTAAAATAAACCAGGCAGGCGCCGTTCATTTTTTAAATGTCAAATAAGTGACCTAATAAATAGAACAAAATGACATAAATTGATTTAATTTTATTCGCAAAATTTAAGGCTACTGCTGGACGTAGGCCTCCCCTATTCTTTTCCTTTCCGAACGATCTGTTGCCAGTTGTTGCCAATTTGTGCCTGCAATTCTCTTTATACCATTATTCCATCTCTCTGGTCGTGTTTTAGGTGGTCTCCAGCTCATGATCTTTTTGGTTCAACGTTCGTCCGTCCTTCTTGCAATATTTCCCGCCCAGCTCCACTTTAAAGCTTTAAAGATGTTATTCTTTCCATGACATCAGCGATTCTTGTCGAATCCATTGATTTTTCATTCTATCTCTGAGCGTAATTCCAAGCATACTCCGTTCCATGGCTCTTTGTTTCACTCTTAATTTATTATCGGAAGCTTTTGTTAACGTTTCCGCTCCACATGTGAGCACGGGGAGCACGAGGAGAATTTTGATTTTGAAAATCAGTCTGAGTTTTCCAAACGCCGCCCATGTAAGATCAATTTTACGTTTTATTCCTGCAGTTTGGTTTCCCAGACCCAACTTCAATTTGTTCAATCAACACATAACTGTCAACTCGTTCAATGACAGTATAACCAACATTATTGTCTCTGTCATCGTCAATGTTTGTCATGCACCTGAATTGATGTGAATAACTTGGGTGATATGGTGTCACCCTGACGTACACCTCTGCCAATTCTGAATTTTTCCATGCTTTTATGGCGTTTTACACATGACGTAGCGTTTTTATAGACGTATCGAATTGTGTTGGAATACCTTGAGTCTACGAATGAGTCTAATATCGACCATGTTTCCACTGAATCGAACGCTTTTTCAAAGTCTACAAGACCACAGCAATCTTGTATTCATTGCACTTCTCAACCCGCGTTCTCATCATATGTAAGTGGTCGTTTGTGCTGAACCCTGATCTAAATGCAGCTTGTTCAACAGATTGGTAGAAGTCGAGCTTCTTGGTGTCCCTTTTCGTAACGACTTTCATGAACAACTTGTACAGTGTTCAGTTCATAAGAGATTGATGGTTCGATGTCTACTTTTTGATCACTGCATTTTCCAGTGCTTCTGGTACTTCTTCCCATTGGAGACATTGCCGTAGAGATAGCTCTCCGAAAACCTATGTGACTACGTTACCGTTCGTAATTTCACTTTATGTCGCGCGAAATTCACGGCCGACACCTCCAGCCCAAATACACTCAGGAAAAAAAACTAGAATTTTGGGCGAACCAAAAAAACTTTATTAATTTCCTTAGAAACTACAGCATCCAGCGTCCACTTAATTATTTTTCTGTTTGCTTGCACTCTTTTCCACCTTTTTCGACCTGCGACAGCATAACTTTAGACAACTCCATTTCAGTGCGTACCAGAATACGATCACAAAGACGAAAATAACCGCAAATGCGTCCAGATTGTGATACTGAATGAAATTGAGATCCAAGCCAGCCGACCGAAGATGTGGTGCACCCTTGTGCCGAATTACATACTCTGACCAATAGACCATCGTCTCAATCGGGGTCATCGGTTGATCGCGATATCGTTCCGAGATGACTTTCGCATTCTCTAAGTACCTGGAAATTACCCGCCCGGTTACGCCGTTTCTCTGTTGCCATTCAATCAAAATTACCGTTTCCCATTCAAAATTTCATTCAACGCCCATTCTACCGATTCCAATGTTATGTTATCGTAGTTCAACTTGATCGCCCAACCGGCTTGCGATCCTCGTTTGATGTTCAAATGTTGATCGCCGAAGAATGGTATGCCGACAATGGGTACCCCGTGATAGATTGCTTCGGTGGTGCCGAGAAGTCCGCCATGTGAAATGAACGCTTTCACGTTGGGATGGCCGAGTATGTCGCTTTGTGGCAACCAACTGCCGGTGTAGACATTTTTCGGCATGGGTACAGTGTCGTCTTCGAACTTCCAAACGATTTTTTGTTTCAATTTGGCGAAATTGTTGATGAATGCGTCTCGCTTCTCGATGGGGAATTGAGAACTTTTCATAAACGAACCAAGGGAGAAATAGATGACACCGTCTGTAGCTGAGTCGAGGAAACTCTGTATGTCCTAGAGAAGACGCAAACGAACTCCACTCAGTTTACTATCCTTCGATGAATAAATTCACAGGGAACGCAAACAGACAGATGCTAATGTGATGACTGGGTCGTTTCGTCGGATATAGAGAGAATACGTCGAATGATTTTGAATTTAATCGAGAGCAAATGTATTGAATTCTCTCTCAAAATACACCAACTGTCATTGGACATTTTTTCATTCGACGAAACGACGTCTCAGTTGTCGTCATATTAACATCTCTCTGAACACAATAAGCAACTGAAAAATTGACTTACTTGAGGTAAAGGTTTCGGATTTCGACTGACATGCATTCCACCAACTTCAATTGTGTTCGGTCCCTATAACGAGCTCTGTTAAAAAATAATTCGGAAAAACTTTGCACTTTAATACGAACGTAGGGCAACGGTCTCGCCAAACTGAAATGTGAATTGACAAAAATGAGCGACACATTTTTCCTCGCCTCATCGTAGGTGAGTTTAGCATTAGGAAACGCCGAATTGTAAACCCATCGCTAGAAAATAGAAATTGAATCTTACGATGTCTCTGCAGGTGTCTTTGTTGCAAATTTATATCCACCTGCAACGGATGTGACATCGCATTCAAAATGAGCGATTCGTATCCGTAAAAAACGATATTCAAAATTCGGTTCCACAGATTCATCTTATCCGGAAAATCCTGCATTGTATGCGAAACATACGACAACGGAGACGGATTTCCGATCAAATCGTTTGTCCATCTGGATGTACTGAAGGTTGAGAAACCAATCACCGGAGCATCGAATTGTTGACCTAGACCAATCATCGAATCGGTGCCGAATATTTCGATAATCACGAGGTCATACTTTCGACCGTATAGTGCTCGAACGTTCTCATGTTTTAGAGTAAAGTCGCATAGGTCGTAGCCGTAGTAGAGTAAAATTGGTAGGATCACAGTGACTGGCATCTTGGTGAAGGCTTCGATACCCTGGGATTCTTGTTTTTTCATCATTTCTAGGGGAGGAAAGAAAGATATTTCAGTCGAAGTTTAAACTACTTCTAGGTCTGTCATTCATGCGAAGGACACGATAGTTCACTATTATGATCATCAGTCGTCATTATCGTAGCGAGTCATTTAAACACAAAGTTTTTGACATTTGTTGTATGAGGACAGCATTGTTTTGTTCAACTGTCACTTGAAAATATTTAAATTTTTGGCGCACTTATTTATTAAGTGGCCAATAAAGTGTGAACCTAAGGCTGTTATAGTATAGACTGTTATAATGTGATAGAAGTATTTATAACTTGGATCAGTCATTTTAACTTGCCTTCCTGTCCATACAACTAACCGGTGAAATGAAATTATGACACAAAATGTATGGGCCATCTCTCAAAATGTTCAGTATCAGTGTATGGAAATCTAGCGGGAATTTTTCGTACCCCAAAGTTACTCTCTCAAATTAACTTAGCTCTCTATTACTGAGCAAAACGTACAGAAGGTACGGCAATGAAAACATCATTCGTTTATCACATTGTCTTATCTTTAATTAACCGAACCGCATGAAGTCTCATATCTCGGAATCATGAATTGTTTCATCATTGCTGACATAACTACATGTGAAATCGGTTGAATTTTACTGACGACTCGAAAGTCTACTATACCTTCAGCTTTCTCCAGAACGCCAGTAACTTGAACCGGTTCGATATTCCGATGTTTCGGTTTGTAATCGTAGGGTGAAATTAACGTCACATTATGTCCGGCATCGGCTAAACCAATCGAAATTGTTTCTCCAACACTAAAATGCGATTTACTCACTGCAGGCGAAACCACCAAAATGTTGTACGAACTGATCAGCGGCAATGCACTTAACAGTAACACTACTTTTAGGTTCAACCGACTGTTTTCGTAACTCTTCATCTTGTTGCGAAATCAACAAAAAAATAATTTAATAGACAAACAATTCTGCGTCGTCGCCGAAGAGTTAATTCAAACTAAGTTCGACAGCTGATGTAACATTAGCTAAATACATTGACTTTGGTTTCGTAGACCTCGTATATCAACAATCTCAGATAATGTTATTGATTTCAGCTCCTTAACATGTTGATTGTAGGTATATAATCTAGGTATGAATTTATGTTGCTCAGTTATGGTTTCTCTCGCATACATTTTTCTCTCTCATTCATGTTATGAGCTTTGTGAGCAAAAGCTTTTGTGAAGTGAGATGAATTTTATGGCATTAGTGAAGCTCAGATATTGTCGGTGATTGTTTGTATAAACGTTTGATTTTCCACAGTTACTGATGGTGTGACTGTTCTTTTCTCGTGGGTAAGAAAAAAACGTGAAATGTGTCTGATGAGAACCCAGCTCTGATGAGCAATTTTTTTACAATTCACGTCGTAAGTGCGGTCGAAATTCAAAATGGAAAGTGCGGAGGTCTTTCTAACGTAGCGTATAATGAAGCGTGGAAATGTATTTTTCGGTTCACTTTTTCATCGAATCGTTCACTTTAAATTCAAATTTTAGGCACACTTACGGCGTGAATACTTCAGGTCATAGAATGGAATGATAACAAACGAATATTTAAAAAAAATAGCCTAACTTCCAAGCAGAGCAGCACTCTAGCTTCCAAGCAGAGCTTGTTTTAATTAAAGATTCTAATTTCTATAATTTCCAAAAGTTTAGCTCAGATAATGAAAAACAACTGAAATTGTAAAGATATACGCGGGTGACAAACGACAGTTGACGATAAAATGGCCGATTTCAAAGCACCTAGCAGGGTAATAGAAACAAATAAAGTAGTACTTTAATCGAAGTATGCGAATATTTCCATACCTTTTTTTCATAATGTCATTGCAAAATTACCATTAGGGCTGCTAATGGTATTATTGGTATCAAAAAACTACTCTATTTGACGTGTAAAAACCTCTATTACCCTGCTAGGTGCTTTGCCGATTTCATCGTGGCCCTACGTTAGTGAAAGCAAAGTATATAAACACTGAGTGTTTATATACTTTGAGTGAAAGGCCGTGACGCAAGTCCGTTCACACTGAAAATTAAAAAAAAACACGCCACATAAGGTTAAGATTTGGTCGAAATATCATAAAACTTACTGACATATTTCAAGCCAAGACATTCTTTAAATCGATTTTTCATCATGAAGCCATGATGGATCATTTTTGACCAAATGGAGAAAAATGTAGATCTGGTTGTGGTCTACATTTTTCTTCAAAACTTGGAAATTTGTATGAAGAAATGGATTTTCATACGTTATACCAACCTTTGTCTTTCTGTTACTTTGTTACGGTGAAACTTGGTGGATTTGGCTGAAATTGTATGTCAAGGAAGTAATTTTAAGAAACTAAATTGAAAGAATTTTCATAAAAGCTTATAATTTTGGAGCTATGAGCGTGTTAAGCTATGGGACCTATAACTCGGAAAAATATGGCAGACAGTGTCCAGTTCTAAACGACACGTGTTTCAGGGCTTTCCTTAAAAGTCGCTTATTTGGGAACTATGATCTATGAGCGTAAGCTATGTGATCTATATCTTGGCAAATATGGCAGTTATAAAGTTCGGTTCAAAGGGAAAGTTTTAGAGTTTTAGATTTTAGTCGAAACGTGTTCAAGGTTTTTTCAAAAAAATCGCTGATTTAATTGCGTTATACCAAATTCTTACAAAAGAACTGATATCGCCCAAAATGACGCGTGACGCAAGTCCTTTTATCCATTTACAAAAGAACTATATCGGTAAAGTTGACGCTTACAGCTTTACTCGTAAAGAGAAAAGCAAAAATTTTCCCGAAAAAATTCTAGAAAAAAAATTGACATAAAAATTTTGCGTCGCAAGTAGCAGATGTTGAGGAAAGTACTGTTAAGAAAATTGGTAAAATAGGGAAAAATTCGTCCTGAAACAAAGGAAAACCGGAAAGAAACCGAATCATGTCTCTGTCTGGGTGCAAAGGGTACAACTGCACCGAAAGGTACCGATGAAAATCAAAACTTTTGTGGAACCCTGGTTCAAGAGTCTGAGCTAACAGATACTATGAAGCACATCTCGGCATATCAGTTCGGGTTTGAAACCTGACCCATAATATGCAATAACGTGATGACCTGGTGTCATTCTAATGAAGGAAAGTATTAGTCCCAAAAATAAAATTACTATTAAAACATCTCGTTTAATGACTGGGTCCGCTGGGTGTCCACACACTCGCCGCAATCACCTCCATTAAATCTCCCATCGAAACCGACATCATTACCGCATTTATTTTCATGTGCATCATCATCATCAAAGCTCGTCGAAAATTTTTTCCAATCAATCATCCTTCGTTCACATTAACTTCCGTTTGCTATTAAAAGAACGGTGTGTGAGTGATGACGAACCGAATCCACATTTTTCGCAAACTTTTTTTTTGTTATTACGGTTTATTTTAGCGTCGCATGAAATAGCACATTTAAGTGGTCGTCTGTTGTGGATAGCGTGCATTACAATAAATTAAAAATTGTTTTGACACAGTAAAACAAAAGGAACGGATGGCATTAAGACTCTCGCTATCGTAATCGATAAAATTGAATTTTATTGTGGGGGCATAATAAATCATGAACGTTACAAAGATATTGCGGTATCTATGGAATAAAAAATAAAAAAATAAAAACAATTTTTGCAATGTGGTCACACAATATTGATATACACATGAATATTGTAGACTTTGCGTTACTTTACTAACAATAATAAACTCTCGACTCTGTAAGCTAAAGACGCAAAACAGAGGGCATTACATTAAGAATATCTCACACTCTCCTTTCACAGTACCCAACTGAAATAATGAAAATCGAGGGGTTCTACTTCCCTTTGCAGTAAATACAATGGGACGCTAAAAATTGCTCTGTGAAAAGTGACAAGTCATTTTCTCTCTGCGACATGTTGAGAGTCAGTGCCACCAAAACAATGCTAAAAATCGAAGAAAATCGGAAATGGAAATGATTTTTTGCCTCGTAGCAAAGAGGTGACAAACGTTGTACCCTCGGTTTGTCGTCATTTTGCTAGGAGGCAAAAATCACTGTTAATGGTTTCAGTGTAATTGTATACAAGGAAGCAAAGTATAATAACACTGAAGGTAAATGCAAGCCCTCAGCTGATAAAAGACAATTGATCCCGACTTTCAGGTGAATTCGTTTTTGTAATGTTTCGATCGTCACATTTTCTCGTGACAAATGTTGTTGCACCTCACTACTAACTTGACGTAAGCGAATTCCTTCAGTCAGAGAAATTTTAAGTTGTTAAGCATGTGGCGAGATAGAAGGAACATGTAAATGACAGCTGGCACCTTCCTTCTATCTCGCCACATGCGTACCAACTTAACATTTCTCTGTCTCAGGTTTAATATATTTTGCGCACCATGACAAAAAAGAGTTGAAATCGTCGAAATTTTTACCTGTAGCAGGTGACTTTGTCTCCAGGTAATCTACAAAAGCTGTCACGGCTGTAGCGCCTCATAAAAAAACAGCTTTTCTAGATTACCTGGAGACAAAGTTACCTGCTACAGGTAAGAATTTCAACTTTTTATGTGAGTACACAGTAACTACTTTCCAAGGTTCTGAAAGAACAGGTTAAAAGACACCTCTAGATCATGAAGACGGTGCTTGCCTTGCCTAACATCTTCTTTCTGGGAATTTAGTTTCGTTATGTTGCACGCATAGTAAATTTGTTTGCGTCAAGTCGCACCTAGTGGTGAGGTGAATTGGATTCCATACAAACTTAGCAGGTGCAGCAACGTTAGTCACAAGAAAATATGACGATGGCAACATTACAAAAATGAAATTACCTGAAAGTCGAGCTCCGTTATTTCTCTGATCCGCTGCGGGTTTGCATTACCTTCATTCAGTGTTTATATACTTTGCATACGACAAACAATGTGTGAGCCCTAGAAATACAATTACATCGAAACTACAACGAGTTCACTGATTTTTTGCGACCTAGCGTTGTGCAATTGTGCATTAATTTCCGATTTCTCTTCAGTTTTCACCATGGTTGTGGTGCCAATGAATCATGTTGCTTCACAAGCACCGTTCAGTGTCCAGCGTTTATTTTATTAGCGGATCGATCGTCTTCGTTAAGTCAAATTAAAATCAAATAATTGATAGGTCCAGGGCAGAACTCCCAACAGAGTCGAAGGGTGAGCTGCCGTAATAAGTTATCTGACAGTTAGAGTAAATGTTTCCATTATTCTCAGTGGCGTACGGTCAAAAAAGGGTGTGTGTGTGCATTAAGGTTATTTATTCAGTAAAATGGTTTAGAATGGACAACACAAATATCCAGCATCATTTGGATCAACACATCCGTTGGGGAAGCAGACATTCATCACCTCAGCACCATGAGCCGCAGCTTTAACACCCAACAATTCGCCCGGTATACCCTGGTTGCCGTTCTTAAATGGCACCAATTCCAATTCGGTCCAATCTAGTAAATTAGTGGAAAAGTTCGGTGGAGTTGAAATTCTCTGGAAATTGGAATCATATCATGTTACAGTGTTGCTGGTGTGAATGATATAGATGGAATGTAAAAATGTAAAACAAAGTTTCGATTGAAATGCTTTCAGCGTTAAATATGTTAATTTAACTTTTTAAAAGATGGTGAAAGAATTACACGAAGAAGCATCGCGCACGCAAACCGGGGTTGCATGAGATGGTTATCCTATCGTTATTATACGTTTTATTTTGATATGGAGAACATTTTGCATTCATTTATGTTAAATTGTTTTATTAAAGTCTTTTGACTCGGAAAGTCTTCGAAAGTTGGCGAAACTCAGTTCAGTTCCAACCGGCAACCCGAACTAAATATCCCGTCCCCCTCTTAAAATACGAAGCCATAACCGTTAACTGCGTTGCAATATAATTATTTATGAATAATGTATTAAGGGACGGGATAGAAGGATTTTACATGCGAAAAGTATACTTGTGGTGTACGAAGATAAACATGAACGTAAAAAGAGTAAACAGAAAGTCAAATTACCTAACGTTGCACTTTGTTTATCGTAGAGATTTATATCAAGAAAATTTCGAAGAACGTGGAGAGTGCAGAGTATATAGGACATTATAAATAACAAACAGCCGATGTTCATTTTAGGGTGGCCTGAGGTGATATTTATTTCTGTGTTGCAAAGGGAGACATTTGTAAAGAAAAAGTAGTTTCCAGCGGCTGGACGTGTTTAATTTGAGGGATTTCTTTTGGAGTACTCCCCGTGAGAGAGACAAAATTGAATTGCTTCAATTTTTGCTTTACTTGACACTCTTGACAGCTCGCTCTCTCACGGCTCTCACACGAAGTACTTTTTGTTGAGTGGAAACCATACTTAAGAGTGGTAAATACAATTCGTAATTTAAGAAGACAACTGTCAAGTTACGAATTAAATTAATGAGAATTGGCACCCAGTGTACATTATTACGAGGATATACATCATGTTCAATGCTGTCTATAATGTGAGACATCACGAAAGCTGTATGAACGAGAGAAAAACTTAACGAAACTCAGTCACATTGTTTCGCTTTTAGGTTATGTTAGTTTAAGGCTAGTATCCGTGAAGAATGTCTGAGAAATTATTGAAAAATTACATTTGCTCAACAATCTGAAAGATTATTGCAAAATCGAATCAATGTAGTGTAGGCACTACGCCATCTGGCTAATTCTAAGCAAAACTACACGACGAATCGTAAACAGATGACGTTGCAGCTCATTTCATTTTAATTTATTTCGCAAGCATTTTTTAGCTTGTGGAACAAATGTAATTTCTCAATCAGTTTTTAGACATTCTTTACGAAACATACAATACAAGCAATCCTACGCGGCAGCTCTTATTACTGAATCCTCCAAATTAGAAACTTGACAATTCAGTGTTATGCTAGAGCAGTGATGTGCAGTTACAAATTGACCAAAATTAAATAAATTTACGCTTCAATTGCGCTACAGATGGCAGTACCGTAAGAAAAATTTTAGACAAAAGATTTTCCGGAACGCCATCTCTTGACATTTCATTCAAGTGTCGTTAAGTTAATCTTTTTTGGTCAACTTGAACATGATGCGAGACCGCCTATTACACAAATTGTCCGTAAAAGACAGTCATACCATCTTGCAAGAACCAACATTTATGTAACTGTAATAACTTCCTAATCGTTTGCTAGTTGATTCACCCGTGCAACTATTATATAGAGCAATCTTAAGACCACCCCATGCATATTGAATTGAATTTATTATTTTTATTGTTGCTACAAATGCTTACATCTGCAATATGACAACGTTGTTCAAATGATTTACATTTCCACTGGAGTGGATTTTCATTAAGTTTGTTATTTTAAAATGAGTTTCCATCCCAAGAGCTAATGGTTACAGCACAACATAATTTGAATGTGCTGTGTGTGTGTGTGTGGTAAGAAAAGTTGAGATTTCATTTTTTTCTGTCATTTGTTTATGTACTTACCGAAAATTCTGCACGTTTTTCGGATGGTATTGTTTCGAGAACTGGCTTGAAAACGACATCGTCTCGACTTCTTTCGTTTAAGGCTATCGAAATGTGATAGGCAACAAAGTTTGGTCTGTCTGCAAAAGATGGAAACGAAGGAAAATTAATACGGTTATGTGCAAGCGCCATAAGTAAGAGCAAAATAAAATGATCGAATCCAGTTTTTGACAATTGAATTTCAATTGTCACAAACCAGACTCGATCGTTTTATTTTGCTTTCATTTTACATAAAAAAAGGAAAATCTACTTTGTAATCAGACTGTACCAGTACTTTGTGTAAAACGTGAGCACGAATAGCGAAAAAGCTCATTAAAAAAACAACTGAAGGCTAGTCGCCTATTCATAGGTAAATATTGTCTGTGTACCTCTAAATGAAGTCATTTTCGAAACCAAAGTTATTGACGAAAAAAGACCAATTTACAATACAAATGCCTTGCAGGGCAGAATCGTAAAAAAAATGTAAGACAAAAGTTGACAAAAATGTCAATGGTACCAGGCATTGCTCGCTTTGCTCAGAAATTTCATGAGCAATTTGTTGCTTTTTCCATTGAAATCAAATATTCACCGCAGACTAAACAATGGAAAGCTTAGCAAAATAGGACGAGTGTTGCGTCAGATAAATGAGTACTTCTAAAGTGGCGATATTTGTTTGTTTTCATAGCAATTATACGGTTCAACACAGAACTAGTACTCATTTGTCAAGTGGCGCCATCCTTGCTTTCACAGGTGAATACGCGCACGTACTAACATGCAACTAATGGCGAGCTTTATTGTCGATCCCATCAACGCAAAATTGCTCGTGGGCCTAAAACAAATAACTGAATTTCCAGCGTGTTAAAAATTGGCCATTCACTTCCACAATAAACATGTTTTAGCTGTTGGCTATGTAAAGCACCCAACAATTCAACCAGCCCTTAATATTGAAAACATCGAAATATTCTACTAAAATGGCTACAATGGCTACAATGTATCTGATTGAGTTATTTTGCAGACAAATTGATTATCTACAGAGAATGTTCACATAATATCCAGGTTAATTTAGAAGAATTTGAGAAGTTGTTGCAAATTCAATACTGTGGATGCCGTTAATAATGCCACAGATACTATTCGCCCGTGATATTATTGGAGGAAAGATGAGGGGCTTTGGTGCCATTTGTTCGAGGTAGTGGGATTGTCTGAAGGTAAATTATTTCATTTTTGATAACTTATGTTGCAAATGTCATAAGCGGTCCATGCGAACCTAGTACCATGAATGTATTTAGTGCCATATAGATCATCTTCAAGGCCGCTTGAAATGCCATCCACGTATACAGGATTTTAAGCTTATTATTCAAATGGCAGCTCATTTTTGACATTAAACCTTGTGTTAAATAAAACCCAACGAATCTAATGTGAGGTTACGTTTGAAAGTACCGTAACTTGAAGACGATCTATTGTCTTTCATGGAATATTAAACTCCCAACATTCTTTCGTCTCTCTTCTTCTCCCTAAAATCCACTACGTAAGGAAAAAGCACAAAGAAGCTACCGGAAAGCTTGACTTCTCCACCTCAACTTGCCTGTACAGAAGGTTCTCATTTACATCCGTTATCTGTCTATATGAGCAACACAAAGTTGTGTTTTTTTTGCCTAAAGGGAAACTATTCGTCTATGCGTTTAACCAACGCACTTCAAGCATGAGTAGTACTTTAAATGGGGTACTGAAACTGGACAGTGTATCGAACAAATTTTGGGACCGTAAAAAAAATTCGGACACTTTTCATACGAAGTAGTAGCTGCCATTAATAGCACTTTTGCTTGAAGTGCGTTGGTTTAACACACCCGAAAATCAAATTTTACGTTTGCAAAATGTGAATCAAACGATTCTCTATTAGGAACATTACAGTCAGAGGCAGTGATATTTCAACATGAATTTGCTTCAGCTGTTTTTCAGCTGGTCCACACAAACAATCAAAACCGTTTTTATCGTATGTGTGGATCAGGTAAAAAACAGCTGTAGCAAATTCATGCTGAAATTTCACTGTCTCTGACTGTAGGTTTTTATACGAATATACTTCCTAGACACAATACCAACGTAGTTTCACTGGTCGAACCCATTTCTACTACGAATTTCGAATTCGAAATATTTCAAATGAAACGCACTCTGTTGCAATTCGTACCCAGTGGAGCGAATATGGCTCCTCAGCCGAATTGAACAATAAAACTGGCAACAATTTCGATAGTAATTACGTCGAACATTGATGCATTTTAATTAAAAGGGGCCGTCCATAAAGGACGTCCGTGATTTTTCTGGAATTTTAGACCCCCCCCTCCCCCCTTGTCCGCACTTTTCCACTACACAAATGTATGGCGGTCACACTTTGGCGAACCTCCCCTCACCCCCATAGTGCGGACGTCCTTTATGGATGACCCCAAACATACCAGCGATTGGAACCGAATCCATGACGATTTGGGATGGAGTACGATGTGCACCGGTATCACCGTTGGCACGTGCATTAGATAAATCAAAGCAAAGCAGGAATATTGCTAGGAAAGCAATTAACGCCCTCATTCTGGATGCAGAAATTTTCCCTTTTTCTTTCCAAATAGAATTTTTCGTTCAAGACAACTCTTTTCACTCGGATTATTATTACGAACAAACGATTGATATTAAGTGTTTTCGTTCTTCCTTTATATACACGCTTGTCACTGCAGTGTGCAACACTCGAAACGATTCTGTTTTTCCAATTTTATTTGCTCAATTCACATTTGCCGTTGAAGTTTTTCTGTTTTTATTTTTATGTTTCGTTTCGTTCAGTTTTTTTTGTTGAACTCAATAAAATTCAAGTTGGATTGTCGATTTGTAAAAAAAAGCTTTGGATAATATTGTTTGAAAGCTCCGTTGGGGGCTGAACGCACTTCGTTAGTGAATTGTATTTCCAATTATACGAAATTAGAAAGCGACACGCTGCTATTTATACTTTAATTATGCAAAGTCACTACTTTTCCTGTTCGGTATTTTTTTTTTCAAATGTATTTTTAGCTATCTGCTCTCGCGAAAATCTTTTTATCAACTACTGGGTCGGAATGGAAAGTTTACGTTTTTTCCAAATGGTCGATGCACAAACGACTCTAAATTACACATCAAGACACGATAAAACCGGAGAATAATAATTACGACCAAAGATACGACGCCAAAGTAACTTCTCGAAGATATTTCGTATTTAAACTGCCAGCGGATTTCTTATCGGGTTTCTTTTCGATTTTTTTATTATTTTATTGCCCGGGTTCTGATGAATTGGATTTACGCTCACTTCAGTAGATATTTACAAATTGCTTTTAATCGACAGCTCATAAAATTCACTATTAATTGTCGTGTTCCAGCCATTCATTTTAAGCCAGTGGAATTTCGTCGCGTACGAGAATTTTAATCGATTTGGTCGTTATCTTAAAGAAAACAAATTATCGGTACGGGACACCATCTACAAACTTTTGTGGGAACAGAAATCTGCTGAGCATAGCGAAAACGAAAGTTTCAACGTGTTGACGACCCAAAAGGCGATAGAGACTTTGCGTTGGACTGAATCACAAATGTCTAGACATAGTCACAAGGTATATGACTTCTTCCGGAACATGTCGACAAATTCCTCAGGTTTTTCAGGAACAAAGGTTCGAAAGAAAGAATAGAAAAAGAGAAAACCGATTAAGCTGAATGACAAGGGGAACTGCACAAGTTAATAATGTCGGATATATTACCCTAGGGTAATAATATTGAAAGGAAATATTGAGCTAAATCAATCACATTGGCATTTGTAATAAGAATGTTTTCTGTTCATTCGGTATCAGTTAGTCCAAAGGCTCTATACCAGGCAAAAGTTGACCGATTTTTAAACGTAGGATTCGTTCCTAACATCCGCCGCTTATACAATGACAACAAAAGTGCGCGAAATGTTTGAAAATGCAAAAAAATTTTGTGGAAATTTTTTTATTTTTATATTCTTTTAGGTATTTCAGGTTTTTGGTAATTAGGCTGATATATATTTGATCTTTCATGGGCGTTTTACTTGTTTTGTGTGAAGTACCTTGTACATTTAGTTTCAAACTTCACAGCAAATAAGTAAAACGTCGATGAAAGATCAAATATATATCAGCCTAAATACCTAAAACCTGAAATACCTAAAAGAATATAAAAATAAAAAAATTTCCACAAAATTTTTTTGCGTTTTCAAAAATTTCGCGCACAATAAAAATCCATATCACCCTCATTCATTTGTTGTCATTGTATAAGCGGCGGATGTTAGAAACGAATCCGACGTTTAAAAATCGGTCAACTTTTGCCTGGTATAGAGCCTTTGATTAGTCATATAATAAGGATGTTCATATTTTCTGCTTCTATTCCTCACCATAAAATTGGAACCTCTAACAGGTTATGGGCCCAGATCGGCAATAGGGCAGTGCAGAATACAAGTCAAATATTTGAGGATTGAGTAAATTACTATGGATTTATGTGTTGGAATTGTGAATTGTGTTAGACAAATAATTAGAAAACGAAAGCGGAACGTAAACGGATAATGATTTGGAATTATGACCAGGAAGAAGAAAATGTTGACGACATGATTAAAAAAGGATAAAGAATGGATTACGGCACGGCTACAGTACAAGTTGAAGAAAAACTAATCCGATAAAATTTACTGCAACGACCCTGGCAAAGATTAATGGACAAAAGAAAATAGAAGAAAGTTGGTAACAGAATTTGAGCGGAGAGCAACAGAATTTACGCCTATGAAGAGAAGAAGAAGAAAAGGAGAAGAAGAGATCGGTGAACAGAAGAAGAAGGCATAAGACGACCACGACAATGAAGGAGTTTGACGATTTTGATTGTCGTTATTCAAAAGATATTTTTTTGGTACAATTTATGAGAATGAGAAGAAGTGTTAAAGTAGTAGACTTAGCATTCAATTGTCATTTGTAATAAGAATGTTTTCTTTTCAGTCAGTCATAGAATAGATCATTGCCGTTTGAGCGGTCAAATAAGATGTCATTTTCACAAAGCTAACCTCAAATCCGCGTGTGGAAATTCACGCTATCCGCGGTATCCTGGATACCGGGAAGTTTTCAGAAAAATTCTTTAGATACCGGGAAATCGAAAAAATCGGGAAAAATATGTGGCGAAAAATCAAATTTACGATTTTAGATACCGGGAAATTTGACTCGGATACCGGGAAGAAAACAAAATTTCCATACGCGCTCAAATCGAACAAAAAATGTATTTGATGGTGAGACGCCACACAAATTTTCATACAAGGGGCGGCTTGAACCAGAGAGATTATAAGTTGGTACGAATGTGGCCTGTTCTCTGTTCTGAACGAAACATTTTTTGAGGTTAACTTTGTGAAATTGACAACTCATTTCACACTTTTTAAGAGAAGAAACCGCTATTTGACACTGACTGGGTAAATAATAATGGCGTCACATATATCACACATATGGCAGAAATAATGTTCCGTGTAATACTCCGAAAAACAGTGTTTTATGTCGATATATTCGCGGCAATGCAATAAATTATTTGATTTTGATTCACTTTTACACACACTAAAGATGCGTAACACGAAATGGCGGAAAACGCACCGTTTTTGACATGTGGAACCAAGATATTTTACCGTATCCTAAACTTAAGAACAATCTTCACTTGGCAAATTTTGATGATAATTTTGCACTCGCATCCTTTTTGGAAGAAATAAAGACATCGTTTGGTGTTGAAATGTGGTAGGTTTGAATAAAGGTTTGTGATGATGTAACCTAAATTAGGAAAAACTCAATAGTCCACGAAAATTGACACAAATTTTGAGTTTTCATGGACCTAAGTTACATCACCACAAACATCTCTATTTTTTATTCAAATCTAACACATTTCAACATCGAACGATGTCTTTACTTTTTCCAAAAAGGATGCGAGTGCAAAATTATTGTCAAAAATGTAAAACTTTTGTGCCCAAATGTAGGCTACAAATTTGACAAGGGTAGATTGCTCTTAATTTGGAAACAAAGTAAACATTAAGAACAAAAAGCGAAAAAGTAGAAAAAACCAAAATTTAGTTTAAGACGAATCCACACATGGCTAAATTGTTGCCTACATTTCGGGGCAAAATTATTATTATTTTAATGATAATTTTGGACTCGAAGTCTTTTTCGAAAAAGTACGACCATCGTACTTTTTCGAAAAAGACTTCGAGTCCAAAATTATCATTAAAATAATAATAATTTTGCCCCGAAATGTAGGCAACAATTTAGCCATGTGTAGATTCCTCTTAACCTTCCTATACCACATATTGAAAGCTTGACTGTAGCGCCATACATAGTGGCCGCCAAATAAACTAAATTTGAATTTGTGGATTCCATTAGTTGTGGGATAAAGTGCGGGTTATTGATATGAGTATTGATATGAGTTTATCAGTTATCGGTCACCGAAAGGCTTTAACAATTTTAACTAATGAATTTATACAGAAAGTAGAACTAGAAATTGAAATAAAAACACCTTTTGCTTGTAATTGAAATTTTAACTATTTGTCACATTTATTAGACGATCCAACCGTATACACATAAATATTGACGCTGCTTCCGCCGAGTGAGAATATTCCATAATTCGATTAATTTTACCACATCACACGCTGGACCCAAAATTGATATTTTCGCGTCCATTTTCACCATTCAAATGTACGGTAAACAAACATCGAACATCACCTCGACTGAATAGATTTTAATTAGTTCATTGCATATTTCATTAGATTATGCAAAGCCAGTCATATTAATGAATTCAATTTAAGGACGGACATCAGGCCGTAATATTCTGGGGTGGTAATTCGGAACTCATTAATGGCATTGACACTCACCATATGAATCCGATTAGATTGGCAGATTTTATGTGGGAAAATTTTAGAGCAATCAATGCAGAATGAGTCGGTTGAAAAAAAGGAGTTGTATCGGAATGAAATGGGATGTGTTGGGCTTATTGTGTTCAAATTTGAATAATGTCCGTTTTTCTGTCATAACATTACCGTCGTATAGGCAATGTTCCATCTCATGTTAGCCATTCGAACTCGTAATGAAGAAGAGATTAATTTAGAGAATCGTTCTGATTCGTCTTTTGTACATTAACATCGACGACTTTAATGTAATTGTGATGGACATGCATTCTCAACTCGCAACAAAGTCGCATTTTAAAGAAACGCAGATTTAAGAATGTTCCAAGTAACACGAAACACGAAAGTTGACATGCCGAACACAGCCGATTTCATTCACACTGATGACAAACGTCAACAAATTTCCTTGTATATTTTTCGTTAAAATATTTTCTTGAAGTTGATTTCTCACACTATCTGTTTATAAAATTTGGTGTCAACCGCCTTCGTGGTTGTCTTAACCTGTTCTTTCAGAACTTTGATACAAACACCGTATTCAACCTTATTGTACTATCGTTCAATCAACAACGCCATCTTGTTCCAATGTAATTTCGAAATGTCTAATTTCATCAATTTCATCCACAGAAAGCAACTTAACCTCAACTTTCAGGTTGACGAAAACTTCACAGAGAAAGTTAACTTTTAGGTTATGTTCATATCTGGTCTGTGGATGAAATAGTTGTCGTTCGTGTTGGAGCTCGTTCAGGAACGATTTTTTCTTCACTCAGTGAAGATTTGACGATTCGTTTAATGTTACACTAACAGTTGTCTGACGTTTGCCGTTCAGATACGTTAGTGAAAGTTACGAGTTAATTTTCTGTTTATGTTTACATTCCCACAGGGGGATTCTTTTGAATTTCGACTGACCGAAATCGGCGCTATTTTTTCTGGGACTTCTTTATATATGCCTAGTTAGGCCTTGGTGGCTAGGCCCCAAAACAAGTCTAAGATTTTTTTGATCTTCCGAAAAAGTCGAAAAATGGGGTTTCGCAGTCCGGATTTCATTTCCGCAAGGTGGCGAGGATACGAGCGTGTATGGGTTCGTTGGAAAGCTGAGGTCGAGTATTATCGGGGAAAATATTAATTTCAAAAAATTGTATGACAAACGGCCGAATGACTTCCGAAAAATTTCTCAGAATCGATGGAACGTAGGTGAACTTTGACGAGGGCCTCCACCTCACTGATGCAATTATTTGATTAAATTATTATTTATTATGAATGTGGAGGACCTCAACTTTACAGTGATACTCACTTGCGTCCTTAACTTACCTTAACGGACCAACTTACTAGACCGAAAGTGGAGGGGAACGGAACTTATATACAAAATGAAGAGGAAGGAGGTGCCAAAAACAACTGACAACAGAACTATTTTGTTTCTTAGAAATTTATTTGACCATGACGAACATCACTCATTCAGAATTCATTCGACGCAATGAAAAGTCAGAAAAAAATATTTTCGCACAGTCTACAGTGCGCTTTTCTAAGATCGACCATCCAGTTCGACCATTTCTTTGATCATCTGAATTGCATCAGGCGTCTCCTCATATGCCTCGTAATAGTATTGAATGGTTTCCTGGACATGATCTTCACTTCATTCACTGTACCGACACGCTGTCATTGTGTCCTAATAATCTTTCGGATCGATGAGAGCGGGCCAACTGTACTTATTCCCCGTCTGAAAAAAGCCGAGCAACATTTCCAGTGCATGATCCAAATAGTCGACAAGAAGATATCTTGTTCGTATATAATTGCGCGTATCCAAGATTTCCCAAATACGCTCCCCTTCCGTTTCGAACACATTCGCCGGCAACATGAAACTTGGTGGTTCTGATGTACTCGACAGCAATATAGCAAATACTGTCTGTACTGTGGTTACTTGCAGCCCCCAGCTCGTACAGGATTACTTTTTTAGCACAACATCCGTTTATATGTAAATCCGTTCTATGAAACAGTTCTGTTAGGTCGGTGTCAGATCGATTTGACATCGGAAAATCTCTGTTCTTGAACTGTCGACGCTGGCATATCGTATCATCAAATGGTCCACAGAAATCGAAATGATTTATATCCGCAGACCACAACACATCCATTGTAAATTCACTTCACCGAAGTTTCATGACATTTGGGTAACATTTCACGACCAATATACATCGTGAGAAATCTAACCTCACAGTTACACCTGTCATCGTTAACTGAACGAAACTCAGTGAAGAAAAAATCGTTCCTGAACGAGCTCTTGTCGAAGTTCGGGCTTACAGTTATTTGGAACAAACATATTCATCCATGTCCATTTTGAAAGGAAAGACTCAAGGAAATTTGTTTAATATTTTAATCAGCTGAAGGTTGTAACCAACTATCAACGGTAAAATATTTAGCCAATCTCGTAAGTAATCTCGTCTAAGCCATACACGATATCGACGTAAGACGAAAAATGTTCACACCCGGACAGATGCAACCTGATAGAAAGTGTAGATATTTTTGTGTAAACGACTCATTTTGCCAATGTTTACGCCTGAATGATGACTATGATGTACGTTATTGTAGCGGAAACTATCTGTAAAATTACGAGTATACAATTTTTCCAACTGTGCCATTTATGGACACGGCAATAAAGTCATCATACTCACCGATGCCAATACATTCATATCGATTGTGAAGAAATCATTAGCGCTAATAACGACATTTTGATGACGAACTTGCAATAAAATCTCTTGCAATTGGTAGTTCGTCGTCCATATAACTTTGTGACTCAGAACTTTGCCAATAATATCGTACGTTGTAGACGCCTTTTCTACGACAGTTGGAAATTTAATGCGGTGGTTGATTATGATGGCGTAATACTAGAATAATGGGACTACACACAGAAAACAGACTCTCCAGTGCGCTCAATATATTCGAACAGCTGGTGGTAATGCAAACCATTAACGAACCACATAAACTATGGGGTTCTACTTCTGGAAAATCAAACTGGACGAACGTTTTGTACTTTTGTCCATTGGAATTTTTCTAATAAAAATGGCAAAGGTTCCAGAAGTTGACAGTTAGCGAAGTGATGGAATCTATAGGTTTGTTCCAAGGTCATTTCGAAATGTCAAATTTCATCCACAGAAGGAAATTTAGCCTCAGCTTTCAGGCCGACGAAAATTTTAACGAAAAATTTACAACGAAATTTGTTGACTTTTAGGTTATATTCATCTCTGTGGATGAAATCGTTTCGTGTTGTCAAAGTTCGGGTTTACTGTTAATTGGAACTTTTTCCTTTATATTCAACTAAAGTGAACGAAAGTAATCAAAAGCGAACCGATTACAGCTGTCAATTCATACCTTCAGACCATCTAGTCTTTTTTTGAACTTAAAAGGTCTATTGACGATTTTCAAAATATCCAGGCGGCGCTCCATTCTACGTGAAACTTGGCACTTTGATTGGTACAAATGTTTTGCACTACAATCTTGTGTCAGCGCTTTCTTTGTGAAATATGGCACTTTGACTGTTACAATTATCTACCACCACATGTCGCACTCTTCGTTGCAAATCATACATAGAAAGCAGTGACATCTACCGATCGTGAAAATCGCCAATACTTAATGGAATTACATACGAAATGTTACTCTAACCCACAGAGGAAACTCAGGCGCAATAAAAGAGAGTGCATGGCGATTCTATTACAATGAATGTAGCTCAAGGAAAACACTTACATTATCAGCACAACGTCCACAAGAATAGCACAAAGTGATCAATGCAATGGACACACTAACAAATCCGACAATGGCACTGATTTGGGTGCTTCTCGGCGTTATATTCTCAATCACCAAATAAAGCATGAAGCAATTACCCACCGAATCCACAAAATAGGAAACCACTATGATCAAAAGGGACCATCCAAACGATTCGTTGATCAATACGCTGACATCATAAACCAGCGCGTAAATCTGTCGCAAAACCGTGACTTTCGTTTGCAGTGCATTTGGCGACAAGTGCTTTTGCTGAACAAGTTTCCGCAACTCTTGATGTATCCACAGTATTCTGTCGTTGACCAAATTGGCGTAGAATGCGACTTGTATGCATCGGGTCCGGGAAACCATCAGCGATTGCACACAATGAAACCAATAAAATCGAAAGTATTTGTCCGAGTTATGCGTAATCAAATCGTGGACGAAGTAAATCCGAACTGCAGCCAGAGTTAGCATTGGCGCAAAGAATCTGAAAAAATATTTCGTTCGCAAACGTTTGTAGTCAATCGTCTTCCCAAATGCATTCTCAAATGCCGTGTCCATCTTGCTCAAGATCTGAAATATTTGCACCTGTTTCGACCGAGTACAGTACGTCTGGACGATGATTATCATCGAAACGATAGCCCTAATAATGAATACGACGTGTCCCATAAAAACACGCATGGATCCGTTGGTGAATATGGGCGATATGATGAGAAGAGATACTAACATCCAAATGCCTACCGAAAATGAGAGAACTGTAAAGATGGCGTAAATGGTCGGGTTAGGTAGCGGATACAAAGCCAATATTTGGAAGATAGTAAAAATTGGCTTCATTCCTGCGTTGCTTCTGGTTTCCATTTTATTTTGTTTGTCGACGAAATGCAGCGCAATTAATGTGTCTTTCAATGAAATACCCGATTCGACTAATGCGACGAAGTGGTAGAAGCAGTGGTTGGACTAAATATAGACGCAAAGGCAATGATTAGATCGATAGAATGATTCTCGTGGGACTTCACGCAATTAAAAGAAAATATTAATTTCGTAAAATGGTCAGTTTGTGGCATTGTGTATACGACAGACGAGTTTAATCAACATTTGTAGACTCGTTCACATTGGATGCTGCGAAAGTAGTTCATTACTTGTGGTAACAATTTAGTGATAAAAGTAAACGCAAATGTGCTGTTTAAGCAACAAGCTTCGGTAACTGTCTATTCGTCAAGTGTTCAGTTTTTATCTGAGGCGAAGGCGAGATATGCAACTACATTGGTCATAAAACAGTTACAGGAGCAAGTTGTTCTGAGTATCACAAAATTCTTTCCGAATTAATGAATTACTTAGTAGCATCCAATGTATTTTGGTTTATTGCCTGTCCCATGCGAAAGTTGCCCCCTTACACAGGGGGAAAACTGCTATGTAATGGTCAATTTTCGCATGTGACATTCAATAAAATTATTTTTTTTACCAGTCGATTTTTACGTATGCAGTCGTTGATCCCGTCTGAAACATTAATAATTAGATATTGAACAAGGTAGCTAGCCGACCTTCACCCATTTCCTACATTCTTTTATGACCGACATCCACAAATATATAATGTCCTCATCATCATTAGCATCTTGTTTCTCTTAGAGAAGGACCAGTAGTGTGGGCCACATAATTCTTCTACTTGGGGTCAGAGTCTCCAAATCACTTCAGCTTTTTCGATGCAACTATGTGGACACATAGGCCCTATGTGCCTGGGATATTTAAGACTAGGACTCAACGAGGCCAGGTCTAGATGCATCACGCTCTTAAGCATTTTATCTCTGTAACAAAAATACATTTGTGTATGATGCCGCAGAGATTTGATATGCTTCAACAAAGCAGATATGCCTTGGTGTACGAAAGTAATCAAGCACGTTAACGGACAGTAAGAACGTGTTCGTTGCATTTTGAAACAGTCTTCCACATTCTCTAAATTTGGCAGAATTAGATTTACATTTGAAAACAAGCTAATGTGGAACCTAGTGTAACGAATGACAAATGTGTAACCTAATGAAACAAATAACAAAACATACGACGTAACGAACGCGTTGTTCTATTATACAAGTATTCGTTGCAAAATTTACAGTGGGAGATGCGGGAAAACAGGAAAAGTATACTTTTCAAGGTATTTTAAACACTCAAATTGGTTCGTGGATCCGGGTCAGGAAAACAGCGGAATTTTTGTGCAATTTTTTTACTCCATTTTCTTACGATTTTCAGATGTTGTAAATAGTTAACTATGGAAAAGTTGTAACAATTTGAGTGTCTTTGAACAGTACACTTTTGACTTTTCCCGTTTTCCCGCACCTCCCTGTACTGCAGCGCTATGTGTTGAAATTTCCCTACAAGTTATGCCATCAATTAATTACAATGGCAGTGAATGCATTCTAAACTGGTTCAAGAGTGTTGTGTTGAGTTAAATGTTTATTTGCTTGCACGTTCTGTTGATACTTATAATTTTGTTCATTTTTCGACACCGCGTTTCGTGTTACATGGTACCTACAATACTTTTGTTCTCTAAACAGAAGGATATACACACTTTTCTGAGAGCTGTTTAGTTTCACCATGCTGCAATTACACAACAACAAACGACTTTTTGTTGAAGACTTTTAATTGAAAGAACTTTTCCCGTTAGCTAGCGCATTATCAAATAATTATAATGTTTCCTCTGAAATTCTTAAGACTTTTCATTTGAAGAACTCTTCCTTTGATGTAACTGTGGCAACACAACACTTCACATGATTCACGAATGTAAAAAAAATTACTTTTCTAATTAGATTTTATTTATTCAGCCAGGCTGTGATACACAAAATGGAATGAAAAGTTTGCTGGAACAAAAAAATCTGCATCTCTGCACAGCTGAAAATGTAGCATTTCGGATTTATATTACATTACGCGACTGTGGGAAAATTCTTCGAGGGAAAGAATTGTTTCACAAACCGATATAAGTGGATGATAAACACATTTTCGTATGTGAGGTGTGAGGCTATGAGAAAATGACATTTTGTTGACACTGTCGTCTGATGACAGTTCGGGGAAGCAATGTCTATTTTCTATCCTATTGTTTTGACTTCGGAGAAAATTGACATTTTCTATACTAAATTGTCTCTTTTCTTTTGGTTTTGCGAAATTGTGTCACAAATTGATG
Organism: Bradysia coprophila; assembly: GCF_014529535.1. Lineage (NCBI taxonomy): Eukaryota > Metazoa > Arthropoda > Insecta > Diptera > Sciaridae > Bradysia > Bradysia coprophila. The sequence goes on along the minus strand of NW_023503496.1, from coordinate 3,615,802 downwards.
TTTTTGTTTCGTGTTCAGTCCTGGAAGAAAATACGAAATTCCAACTCGATCGATTCTATTTTGTATTTATTAGATCCGCTCTGGACGTGAAATTTCACTCCTGTTGAAATTTTCTGTTTTACAAATAGCTCCACAGAAACGAATGGTGTAAACAAAACAAAATTTCACACAATAAAGTAACGTCGTCAGCTCCCTAGTAAGTTAAAAATTTGAATTTGAGTGGTTTAAATTTTGCTGTGCGGTCATTTCAGTCAAAGTTCTGTAAGAAGTTTCAACATTTCGAGCTTAAAAAGCAAAGCTCTAAACTTTGAGGAGGTTACAATTATGACACACACATTACACTTTCTATATACAGTGCAGTCAGAAAGTCGCTGAACATGGAAACTATAGAACAATAGACTATTAGGCTTTTACAGTTCAACTGTTTTCGATTCCATTGTTCTATTCTTCACATATTAGACGCAGATCCGATTTTAGTGAATTCCTTTTGGTGAAAGTGGCGATCTGCGTGAAATTCCTAAAGTCCAACCAAGAAATGTGAAAATGGTGTAAATTCGTATTTTTTGAATGTATGTTAAGGTCCCAGCTATTATAGGCCATTATTAGCCTATAACCAAAATTTCAGGAAAATCTATAGAAACGTTTAGGAGTTGCTGGATCCACTTTTCCATAGGAACTAACTAAATAACTAACTAACTGCCTAACGTAGGAAATTTGCATTATCTGAAAATTCGAGATTTTCATACAAACATCAATATTTCGAAGTTTAATATCTCGGTCAATTTTGAAGCTGCAGTAACATGTGATAGCTCGTTGAACTCGTATTCCAGATATCCTTGGGTACCATTGGAACCAAGGGGGAGAAATTAAAAAGTTGCTGTATTTAGAATATGCTCCGCAGTCCTCAACATTTTTTTAAAACTTTTTGGTAGTGGACTTGCGTCACGTCCGCTTACTAACGTGCAGGCATATCGACGTAGTGTAAACTTTGTATACAACATTTCGGCAAGATTTATTAATGAAAATTTTAAAAGCCTCATTTCAGAAACCTTGTGTTACACTGTAAGTAAGTGCACTTCATATGAATTTTAAGTGAACGAGTGAAATGATAACAGATGGCGTTGCTGCCGTCTCACCGGCGCATTTACGATGTGAATTGGTGAAATTAAGTTTTTTTTTCTCCAAAAAATTAATTGAAATTGGCACCCCAGGGAGATAATATTCATAAAGATTCTAATTCCATATAAAGCAGACCAACGATACAACGTACTTAACAAACACACCATAATGAATGTTTAAGTTTGAGTGAGAGATTGACATTCAATATTATGTCAATCTCTCAACATAAAGTGCATAAAGCTAACCACATCTTCGATACGAAAATGAAATTTTGACAATTTTTCGAAAATTTCAATTCTCTAAAATCGGCTTTCGAACCGTTTCTATACAACAAGAATTTCTAATTGACTTGTTTCGGAGTTGTAATTTGTGAACGATTGAACGGTGTCGTGTTCCTCATTCCAGAGAAATAATCAACTTCACATGTTTGCTGCAATTAACTAAAATGAGCAAAAGGGCTCAAAGCATCGAACATAATTCATCATCGTTTTAATCTGATATCTTTGACGTCGTTCACATTTCAAATTGTGTGTTGGTAAATATATTATGTTATTTGTTCGACACAAAGTACTCCCATAATATATCCAACGATTTTATCTATTTTCCCAGTCAGCAAATTAAATGTTCGAGTAGTGCGTTACGTGGGAAATTATGGGGTAAAAATGTTCTTCGAGTTAAGGCCGAGCCTCTAGCAGAGATTGCAGCGCAGTGGAAAGCATCACTTTATTGACTCTCAGAGCTCTCAGAGCATACGATTCGGTGACGAGAAAAATCTCCGAGTGTATTATCGTTGCAGCAGCGATAATATCGTTTCAGGGACGATAATATCGTTTCAATCGGCGATAATATCGTTTTCTGTACGATAATATCGTTTCACGGGCAGAAATGATAATATTGTTGCATGAAACGATATTATTGTCCGGAAAACGATATTATTGTCGTCTAATACGATATTATCGTTGCTCAAACGATAATATTGTTTCACGGGTGATAATATAATATCAGAAATCATAATATCGTTTCTTGGGCGATAATATCGTTTCATGGACGATAATATCGTTGTACGGACGATAATATTGTTACAGAAAACGATATTATCGTCGGGAAAACAATATTATTCTCGCATGATACGATATTATCGTCGCTTGGGCAATAATAACGTTGCTCGAACGATAATTGCTCGGACGATAATTGTTGCAAAAAACGACTTTATCGTCGGGAAAACAATATTATTGTCGTCTGATACGATATCGTCGCTCGGACGATAATATCGTCGTTGAAAACGATAATATCGTCACAGCGATGATAATATCGTCACAGCGATGATAATATCGTCACAGCGATGATAATATCGTCACAGCGATGATAATATCGTCACAGCGATGATAATATCGTCACAGCGATGATAATATCGTCACAGCGACGATAATATCGTCACCGACGATAATACACTCGGAGATTTTTCCCTGCACCGATTCGTACATTCTCAATATTTCAATAATCATACTCACCACATTGACTTCAATCTACCCGAAAGATAGATTCTACAGTTTATTTGATCCGATGAATAGAAACAAAATTATCACTTCAATGATGTCTCGTCTGTACTAATATCTAAAAAGTTGTATTCAAATAATCATCACAACATCTTTAGTATGGACGAGCGAGTTCATTCAACCCTTGCTCTATTGCTATTATACCGTTACCGTTTTTCTGTCCGACGGTTTAAAAGGCGATATTTACTACAGCCAAAGAATAAACAAACACATCAGCTGCTGAACGGGTTCGATTCATATTTTGTCGTTTCCTCTCTTTGATTCCTCTTTCAAAAGGAATGTTGAACATGTATATTCCATGTTAATTTGCTTCTCATTCTATTCTGCTAGAACCTTTCATTGGTACACGCTCAATTTGTTTGCTTACATATTTTTAGTGCACTCCCGGCATATATGTAGCAGAGACGTCATTTTTTTGATGTCAAATTAAGTTTTCAATCTTTTTAGTTTGTCTTTTTATAATTCACGTTCAAAGCAAAGTGTTTCTCGGTGAACGGCGAGTAAATTTTGTTGATTTATGATTAATTGATTATTATACGAACTTGGGTGTTTAAGAAAATGTGTGCGGTGGAGTAAAGAAGCAGAAAGTGCAAGTGAGTCAATTAGTATAATGGAAACGAGTTATGCCTTCTCCTCTTCTGTGTACAGTTGCCGCAAAATAAATGTGATAATTTCATGTCTTTTCGATCAATAATATAATGTGAGATGGCTTTAGAACCTTGTGATCCGTGAATTTATAACAAAATTGAAAATAATCGTAAAATTAATGTCATTATTGACCACAGCCATAGGACTGCCCCTAGCATGAATATAGAACATATTCGAAGGCTGGTGAAATCACTGCGTTTCTTTCGCACAGATAGATGACTTGTTTGTGCTGTATGAGTCAAAACATACAATACAATCAACCTTTAGCGGTACATCTTGTCAATAAAGCCTTCAAATATGACACTTGTCAATTCCGTGTTCATGCTAGGAGTAGTGCTCTGCATTGAATACATGAAATGCAACATATTCTTCCCATATTCACCACTGTTGAAATATTTAGCGCTACCCCAAACAAAGTAGTGTACGGTTGCTAGGAATCTCGCGCCGCGTCATTCATAATAATTCACATTTTGACACATTTACATTTTGTATAAGGAAGATGTCACTTTGTGAGTTATTGTGAATGACAGTCGTTCATTAAGTGAGTGAAACTCCAAGAACTTTCCATTTATCTGCCGAGAACCGATTTACATTGAGATAAACTGTTTTGCATTAGAAGGATAAATTTGAGATTGTCGTTCTTGGCAGATTACGAGTTTTTCTTGACCTCGGTTTCGCCTTTGGATAAACGAAAATTCACATGAAACCCTGACTTTCCACTTTTCTTCCTTAATAGCAATTTACATGCTTTTGTTTTCCCTATGCTCGAAAGTAGTCTTTTACACATCTAGGGAAAACAAGAAATTTGGTTGAGTTTAAAAGTCTCGTTTTCGTGTGTTTGTTGATCCGAGGCGAAGCAGAACACCCTACTTAAGTAACTATTACAGACACGACAACGAGACCCTTAATTTTTAACCCGTGTTATGTAATGGATTTTACGTGTTGAGGGCGCCGAAATAAGTGCATCATACATTGATACAAGTATGGTTTTCAACGCATGCAGCATGTTAATGAATATTGCTTAACTAGTGACAATCTAAAAACTAAATTTTTCATGTATACTGTCAGGAATTCTACTCACTACAATTGAAAACACTTTACTTGGGGATGCTGTCCCCTGAACTTCTTGTTCAAAACTGATTTTATTTTCCCTTTTTTTTCTTCTGTTGCTTTGATTATCTACAACTTGATTTTCTCGCAAAGGATAACTCGATCACACATTGGAGTGCTTAGAACATTTCTTAACATACTCCCGCCTTGACCTCTTATAATCACAATTATTAAGGTCAATCAAAATTGCCACCGAACCTGCTGGCTGGCGCTCAAGTCAAAAGTTGGGTTGGTGTTGCCTTCCATTCCATTTTCCAAATGCTGATTGCTGCTTTTACTCCCACCATCCAATTTTTCAGAATTGTTCTATATTTCTTCTTGTCGCCTTTGCTTTACCGCCATTGAATCCTTTTTACAATCCTTGTTGACCAATTTTCAACTGCTTTAAATCACGCTGGCGAATTCCATGTTCTTTGAGAGAAGTTACTGCCTGTGCCCAATCTACACTCCGGTGAGCTGACTCCGGGGACATCCTCAGTAAACTTCTTTGATTACACAGCCATGTTTGCCCATCTTGTTAAAAGCTTGAGCCATTTTCTGCCTTTCTTGAGGCCTTTTCGTCGGCCGTTTTTTTTCTTCTTCAGCTGGCTTCTCTCCGTCTTAACTTCCTGTCAGTATTGTTTATCGTCCTAGTCTCTTTTTCCCTTTTCTCCTAAATGTCTTCAGATGTTTAATTTTCACGTGTCGCATGATTCGCTCTTTTTCTCTTCAATATTTCCTTCTTAAGTTCTTTTCTTTTCGTGCGTTTAATCTTCTGTTCTTCTCTTTAGCTTCTTTTTGTCTTTAATTTTTCTTCATTCTTCTCTCGCATCTCTCATGTCTTTCTTTCCTTCTTCTTGACCAAACCAATTTGTCTTCAACAAATTGAATGCTGTCAAACTTTCTTTCTTACAGTTTCACCTTCGACCAAACCAATTTGTCACGTACAAATTGAGTGCTGTCAACGCTTCTTCCTCTATCACTGTTTTCTTTTTCTTTTTTAGAAACAAAAGATCTCCATCGATCCCAGCCTGATAAATCTACCACTATTCTTTCTTTCTTCTTTTTCCTTTTTTTTTTCTTTTTTTCTTTCATCAACTTTGACTAAACTAATTTTCTCACAAAAACTGAACGTTGCCATAACTAATCCAACCCCTTCTCATCCTTAAACAGCCCCCAACGCTGTCAGACGAACAGAACTAATTTTCTCAATCATCCTTTCTAACATCCCTGTTTCCCGTCTTCCAAATTCCTTCTCCTTCTCACGACATATCTTTCAATTCTTTCGTTCTCTACTTCCACTCTCTATTTGACCAAACCAATCTTTCAGTACTCTATTTAGAGTACCACTCATGCTTGAAGTGTCTTTTTACTTCATTACCTATCTTTCTTTCGCTACCTGTTGCTTCTCAGACCTACTATTACTGCACGTTGGGTCACCTGCAACTCACGAAGCTTTAAAATTCACTTTTAACCGATCGTTCTCGTCTAGCCAACTCTCGTCGACCCTCTCCCCTAACATCGTTTACTCTAACGACCAAATGACGTTTCTCTGTCTTCTAATTCCCTTTTCTTAAAATTGCCTCCACTAAGAGAAATTGGAAATATGTTCACGCTTAAATTACAGATATATAAAATCAATTCAACGAAAATAAATGAGCTCAGCAAAAATTACAAAAAAAAACCGCTGTAAATTGAACATGAACATTTTCCCGTTTCTCTAACCAGCCGCAAACAACTGAATCCCTAAAACAAACAAACACTCGTACTGCACAAACCTCAGTCCCTGACTATCAGCCTAAGTAGTATCGAAACGACTTCTCAACAAACGACCTACACGAAGCAACAAACAGTACTATACAATTTCCTAAAGTCACTCACCCAATTCCAAAACAAATCATTCATATTTCTCTGTAGAAGACCAACGAACGATTGAAACCAGACTCCAGCTAAATCTTAATTGTGTTACGTTAGGTGTGCAGTACATTCCAGCAAAATTCTGATTCATTGGTTATCCGATCCAAGGTCCAATCACCGTTCAATGTTACTTGACTGCTACCAACTAATGACGTTCTTTCCGCCTTGACATGTCTAATGGTAACGATTTTCAATGAGCCACCAACCATTGACTAACGCCTGGATTTTTGTAATGATTCAATTGCTTCACCAACGATTTGCCTATCCGTATACCAACAGCAGTGACTTTTAAGGCACTACCAACAACTGGCCAACTAGTAAACTGTGTCCAACGGCGTTTGTTTTTTTTTTTTCAGTTTTCCAACAATTTCATTCGTTTCATCAAGCATGTCACACTGATAAATTACGCGGATGTGTCCTTTTATATGAATCCAATCAATTAGTGTGTATTGAAGATCCGACGATCCAATTTTCAAATTGTTTTTTCTGATTTCGACGACACGCTTTTGCTCTTTTTTGCAATAACATCTTCGGTTCTTTGTCATTATTATGAAAATACCTGTTTTCCTGCTGCGCCACTTGTCAGGAATTCTACTCACTACAATTGAAAACACTTTACTTGGGGATGCTGTCCCCTGAACTTCTTGTTCAAAACTGATTTTATTTTCCCTTTTTTTTCTTCTGTTGCTTTGATTATCTACAACTTGATTTTCTCGCAAAGGATAACTCGATCACACATTGGAGTGCTTAGAACATTTCTTAACATATACTGTGTGATTAGCCCTATTTTATCCACCCAAAAAGCCCTCTCCCTTCTTGTTCTAACGGAAAATAAAATTGAAGTTTCCTCCACCGGACTGTACAAAAATGGTAAAAACAAATTGATATTTTTATTTCACGGAGAAACATCTTGCACACAGATCATCTTCAATGCCGTTTGAAATGCCATCCACGTTTAAACGAGCCGTCAGAACAGTCGGAGCGTTTGCTGCGACTGAGCCCCGTACAAACCCGTACATCTATTGCGCACGTGACCCTACTTCGTCCGTCGCCCTACTCTTACCGTAAGCCTATTGCGCCCGTAAACGTCGTAAAATTCTTATGCAATGTGTACGTCTTAAAAATTGCGCATAGCGCAATTACAAAGCCCCGTACGACGTTCCTTTCAAAAGTAACACAAACTACACTTCCCACTGATCAGTGATTTTGGAATTATCATTTTCACCTATTTATATTGATTTTACAAAAATCCAAAATGGCGGCCGACGGCCATTTTGTTAGGAGGTGGAAAGTACGACGGCTGCTTTACATTCGTTAGTACCTTTCAAACAAAAAAAAATTCATGAAATTCGGTTAAATTTTACTCGAGATATTAACAAAAAACAACACCTTCACTGTACGGCCGAGTAGCCAGATAAGAGCTCACTCCAAGAGACCTAGCTCACGCTCCGGTAAACCGAATTCCATGAACTTTTTTTTCCCTGATTGGTACGGTCAATACCTATCTAATAAAGCAAAATCCATCTAAATACTTTCAAATTTGACTAACCTACAAGCAAAAACGGCTTGCCGCCCTGTACCTAGTTCACACCAAGGGGTCTAACTCACGAGTCGGTCATCTAATTTCCATAAACTTTTTTTTTGTGGATAGGTATTGTAAATACCTTTCATTTGATGTATCACTTACAAGTGTAGCCTTTAAATGGCCAGAGAAATCTTTGGAAAACGTTAAAGCACTTATGGGGCCCCAGGGGTCGACCCAAAATCGCCCATCTTCGAACTTAGCCTCATTATTTCAACTACCTTTCAGGGGAAAAAAAATTTTTGAAATCGGATTTGATTTACTCAAGATATCGACGTGACAGACGGACAGAAGGACAGACGGACAGACAAAATTTTTATTGCGGATTCGTTATCTATGAACATAGGCAAACACTTTGCCCTTACCGTCTGCTTCGAATTCCATCAATTACACACGGCATCGTAATCCTATAAGCCCCTTCGTACTTCGTACGGGGCTAAAAATCTCATACAAATGAATGAATGAACGAAACATTAAACGAAACTTAAGTGAGGTTACGTCTAAAAGTACCGTTGATATCTTGAAGATGATCTATGAAAAACGTTGTGTTCTCACCTCTGGAAGAACATAGACTAGATTGTGGCCCTCTGGCCGCAAAACTTCGCTCTTGCTGGAATTTTCTATTTTAATATTTCGGTATACAAATAACTATTTTCAAAACAAATCAACTATCCTTTCCGTACATGGAGACAAACATAGCTGTACTAACTGCTTTATGCATATCTTATTTACTTCACTACAATTACCATTGTAGTATTAAGGACACATTGTATTAATATACTGAGTGTGAATATATCTATTTCAATTTCAAGGTCATTTCGAAATGTCGAACGTCATCCATTTCACAGTGTGCTTATGAATTTATTGTTGACATTTTTTCCAATATTCGAGCTTTCATATTCACCTCATTCGTAAATACAAGGTTGAAGCCATATATGAATGGGAGATATTCACTCTTTCAAGTATATGGTTGAAACGGAGTGTTCCAGTTCGAATATAGGACAGCCTACAAAGATGGATGTACTGAAATCGCTCGGAAATAGAGATTCACCACACCAAAAGCATCGAATTTATTCGGAATTCTTTGTCAGTTGGCTTTGTCTTACGTCTTTCAAAAACCAGAGAAATGTTAAGTTGGTACGCATAGAAGGAACGTGTGAATGACAGCTGCCACCTATGGAAGAAAATGCGAGAGAATTTCATAAAATTTTGGTTAAATTCTTTATCAAAGTTGCCAGCTGTCATTCACATGTTCCTTCTCAGAGAAATGATATGTTGGTACGCCTGTGGCGAGATAGCAGGAGCATGTCGAAAAAATGGGCATCTACCTTTCTCGCCACAGGCGTACCAACTTACCATTTCTCTGGTTCCTTCTATCTCGCCACATGCGTACCAACTTAACATGTCTCTGTCAGAAACCTAACCTAACGGAACGATACCAGAGCCTCAATTCTCATAAAAATTCATCGAATCATCTCTAAAAATGTGTAACTTGACAGTTGCATGCATAAAATCCGTTAAGAACTGTCAAGTTACGAACGTATTAGAATTGAGGTACAGAGTTTTTGATAATTAATTTATGAATTTTACTATTGGATCACTATAGAATGAAAAACTAAACTCGTTGCTGTAATTCTTTCAAAAAAACCTTTCAAAACGAAAATATTCAAGAGCGTCCTTGAAATTGAATGGTTCAGAATTACAAGAGCCCAAAGAGAATATAAGTACTGCACGTGTCTAATTAATCAATTACACCGAATAATACCGATAATATGGGTACACTGATATGCTTGCGATTCAGCCCGATGAAGCCATTTTGGCTGTACGGAAAAATAATTTTGAATAAACATCAAATCCACTTTACTCCGACTTCATTCTTAATATCAAATTCGTTTTATTTCCTTAGCCCCCAACATGGTTTGTAATAATTGAATTAGGTAAATATTTGAGCTCATATCTATGGTAAAATTGGGTTATTTCTGGTGGATAATGAATTCGGGAATGAAAAGGCACAAGTGGTGTATCATACTGTTTGTTGTGTATATGTGATGTGTGTATGTATACACGAGACCACTGTAAATTTATCGAACATTTTCTATTTATATTGATTCTGCTTATCAAATATTAATGTTATGAATATAGTCGGCGCTTAAGTGGAATATGTATGAGCTGTATGCTGAGGGTCAATACCAAATACAAATTGATGAAAAATAAATGAGAATGATTGTAACGAACGAACGATGATTATATATACTGTGATTTACAATATTTATAGAGAACAATGAATTTTATATCTCGGTATTTTGGCATTGGTCGAGTTGATAGACGAAAGTATGATTAATGTATGTTCGACATAATATTTCATTGAATATGAATTATTTCACCATTCACGGTCAAGTTATTTTGTAATTTAAGCGCTTTGCGCGGCGTCGGCTTACGTCAAAGTGAAAGTTGGGATAAAAATGAAAGGTCTCGTTTTCGTGTGTTTTTTGACCTAGACTTCGCCTCGAATCAACAAAATTCTCAACAAATGTTTAATATTTTAATACCTTGTATACCCATTGTACCCCTTGCATCCATTGAATCCATTATATCCCTTGTATCCATTGCATCCCTTGTCTTTTATATGTAATTACTATTCTTTAACATGCACTATTATACAGTCTTTTGAAGATTTTATGCTCGTTGAGCTAACTATATATTATTAGAATGGAACTAACATTTTTCTAATTAAGTGAATAATATTGGGTGAGCAATAATTATTAAGTATGTCACTCGATAGTCTCACTTTTCTGGAAATTTTCCGATATAGTAGGTAGGGTTGATCCCTCAAACATCAAGTTTTCTTATAAGTGTAAATTACCCGTGTCGTCTGTCATCGTACTATAGAGCACCAAGCACCAACACCTTACTACTATACTACACCTTATTCGAGTTAAGCTAAGTATACAGTCTGCGAAATGAAATTTTGACATCAAATGTATGTAGTTTTTGCCTTCTTTTACGCTAGAAGTGAAATAATGACAGATTGTTCATACGATTTCTGTCAAAATTTCATTTCACGGCTGAGTGAGAACCTAGCTTTAGTGACTA